>NW_028270156.1:49965817-50235817 GCF_037043375.1 Chiloscyllium plagiosum
CCAAGGCAAAAGGGAAAAACACAAAAGGAACAAAATGAGACTTGTACATGCACTCAAGCTGTCAGTATGTTATAAAAGATAAATCATTTTTGCTATAATTTACCATTGAATTGATGTTATGACCTTGTGCAGTGCCAAATGTGTCAACGTACTGGTGTGATTTGTTTGGATCCAATGGGGCCAGCTGATGGCTGAAGAATAATCACACACCACCATGAGATCATTTTTCAGAAATTGTGGGACTCATTTTTGCATGGGTTCACTTTAATGTATCTACACAGCAGCTAAAGAAATTGCAAAGTCCACTATTGTCTCAGGCCACAATATATCAAGAATGGAAAATCTGTATTTAACAATCAAAGAATAGCTGTTGAGGATTTACTTGAGTCAAAGGAATATCATATAGAAAAAATGATTTATGTACAAATAGGAATGCCACAAATATGCATTAATCTCACGACACCTAACAACATGACATGGACCTTTCATCAGATAAATGTAATAATATGCATGAAATGTTAAGCTGTCTACTCTTCCTACATACATTCCATAATTTTTATTGTTCAGATTTCCAATCTTTATTTCTCTTTTTATGGTGAAATCATGGGGGTGGGTGAGAGATTGGAATTTTATTGAGCAGTGAGTAAACATATATATATAAAAACAGCAGAATTAAAACCTACTAATTAATGCAGATTTTCCATTGACAGCAGTGAACATAAAAATAGCGATTATGATTGCTTCCTGACTACCTTTTAGAGCTAGGTTTCTGACAATCTATAAGAGCCAAACCAAGCACTAAATGCACGTGCTTTTCAGCATCTTACATTCCTTGGCAAAAGGAGGCAATTATAATGATTATCCATTATAATTAAGGTCTTAAATCGTTGAGTAGATATTGTTTTCCATCCTGTGTCTATTTGTTCTTCTTTTTCTCTTCTTTAGGCTCTCTCCAAACCTTGGATTTGTTTGTACCTCTTGGTAGCTTCTGGTTCTGACTATTTATCTCCTTCTGCATCTTCTATGCCTTTTTTAAAACCATCCTGCCCCTTGGCTATCTGATAAGGTAATTTTCCTGATGTACCTTAACAAACTGCAAAGCCTGTTGAAAAGTAGTCAGTTTGGCATGTATGACGAATTTAATAGCAGAGAGCTGGTTTCCCTGGAGCTGAGAATGCATTCCTTTCTATTCACTGAGCTTTCTTGGGGGTTTTGCAGTAAAATATCCTGAGGATATCCTATCTAACATCTTTGCAGGAACATTTTCAGTCCTTACAAATATTTTCTTTAGAAATAAATTCAGTGTGGTTTTTTAAGACAATGTGTAGAGCCCTGCAAAATCCTCTTTCTGGGTTAGTAAATGCTTTGATGTTTCACGTTATCACTTTGAGAAGCTTGTTGTGGGAGAGGAGAAATGTATTTATTGGAAAATACCCCCCTGCTGTATGGGTAAGAAGCAAACTGAACAACATTATTCTTCCTTACCTTCTGTTAACGTGCTGGTACTTGCTAGGGTATGGGTCCAAGAGTATTGAATACCATTCAATATTCAATTTCTTTAACTGGGATCAATGTGACATTTTAACGCACTCAAAACTTAGTAACTACCACAGAATTAAAATTTGGGTATATAGTGATTGTCAAACAGGGCCTGGCTTAACAGCCGGGTTTCATCCTGTCCTCGCCTGCTATCAGTACATGTTTTCAGTAAGGTGGTGGTTTAATACAAGGAACAGGTTTACTCCTCGACTGAGGAAACTAAGCCTAGATTTAGCAACCATATAACTTTGTCTGAGACCAATGCAATTTGAGTGTTTTTTTTTAACAGCACATGGATGACACTGGGCTGGGCCAGCATTTATTGCCTGTCCTTAATTTCCCTTGAGAAGGTGGTGCTGACTTCTTGAACCACTACAGTCCATCGGTGTAGGTTTACCTATAATTCCATAAGTGAGTGAGTTACAGGATTTTGACCAAGCTACACTGAAGAAATAGTGATATGTTTCTAAGTTTGAGTGGTGAGTGGCTTGAAGAGGAAATTGCGTTACATGGTGTTCTCATGTATCTGCTGCCCTTGTCCTTCTAAATTATAGTAGTTGCGGGTTTGGAAGGTGCTGCCTCAGGAGCCTTAATGAATTTGTGCGATTGCTGCTACTGAACATCGATGGTGGAGGAAGTGAAAGTTTGTGGATATGATGTCAGTCAGCTCCTTTGTCTTGGATGGTGTTGAACTTCTTGAATGATGGTGAAGCTGCACTCTAACAGGCAAGCGGGAAGCATTCTGCCACAATCCCAACTTGTGCCCTGTAGATGGTGGACAACCATGGGTGCCAAGAGTTGATTACTCGCTCCAGAATTCCCAGTCTCTAACTTAACTCATGTAGCTATTTAAACAGCTAATATTGTTTATTTTCAGGTAAAATGTAGCATCAAAATGTTGACAGTGAGGACTTTTATTTTGGTAATGTCATTGAATGTCAAGGGGTGGTGGTTATATTTTCTTTTGTTGAAGGTCATTGCTTGGCATTTGTGTGGTGCAAATGTTACTTGCCACTTGTCAGCCCAAGCCCTGGATTTTGTCCAGGTCTTGCCACATTTGGGCATGGACTGCTTTAGTACATGAGCAGTAGTGAGTGCTGTAACAAACATTGTGCAATCATCAGCAAACATCCGCACTATTGACTTCAAGATGGAGGGAAGGCCATTGACGAAACAGTTAAAGAAGTTTGGGCTAAGGACACTACCCTAAAGAACTCCTGCGGAGATGCCCTGGAGTGAGATGATGTCAAACAACCACAAAGATCTTCCTTTGACTCCAACCTGGAGGCCTGACCTCTTACTGAGAACTCCCAGTGTGTTGCTAAGTGTTCCCACTATTCTATTTGTACACAGAACTAGGTGCTGATTAACCCAAATGACATGTGAAAAAGAATGCTGACTTTACACTGAGATCACATTTGTTACATTGTTCATGTGGAGTTGAGTTTGGATTTTTGTAAATTGAAGTGTGTGTGAATGAGTTGAATCTTGAGTGGAGACTGATGGATGTTTTAATTAAATATACTTGTGGAATTAAGTTCTCAACCACAAGCTTGAATTCAAACATAAATGGCATCATGTTATTATACCTGACCTTGGCTGGAATGGAATTTTTAGGTCAGAATGGTGAAGTAACCAACTTTGCCCTGGCTTTTCTCAGTGCTGTGGTACGACCAGTCCACTTCTGGGTTTCCCAGTCAATCAGGGCAAGAAGGCAGATTGACGACTCCCAATTACATATTCCAGGACTCTATTCAAACTGAATGCAAATAATTTATTCATGTAACTTTGTAATTGTCATTTGAGATCAGATTGAAATCTCAAGCCTGATGTGGGCTTTTGGCAGACATTTTCTGAGTCAAGTTGGTCAAGTGTAGACATCACTACCTGCACCCACCCTACGTCCTCCATCCCTCCTCAGCTTGACTGTGCCCTAAGATCCTGACAGCTAACCCATCCAAATATAAATTAATCTATAAAATTCTAAAGAGATTTAATTCATCTTTGAGTTGCTTTAAATATTTAAATTTCTTCTTGGTATAAACATTTTAAGACCTATCTGCAAGCTTCTCTCTGATCCCTCTGGAGTTAAACAGTGGAGATATTGTGACCTACCATAAGCAGGACCCAAGGCACTGCCTGCTTTCTAATGGTGTTGTTCCCCATCATGATGTTACCATCCATAGGAGGGAAAGAAAATGCAGCATACCTCAACCAGCCATCGCCATTCCAAGATACAGTATTAGCTTCCTCGAGCAAGCACAAGGGAAATAGTTTTGATAATTTTCTTAAGGCAGTTTGTAGACAGTTCATAACCAGCAAAAGGGTGAACCTTTGTTGCCTGTGGAATAGGGAAAGAAAGATCATTTGCAAGTGTAGCCTGCATGGGGCCATCTAAATGTTTGCCACCATTTGCAATCTGCTAAATTAAAACTTCTTCCAGATGCTTATTTTTAAATTATTATGCCATTCACAGCTGGGATCAAAACTAGTGTGTCTAGCTCTCACTGACCTTAGCGATTGTAGGTGAGAAACGGGAAAGCATCAGCAAGAGGTTGACAGGCGGTGATTCAGCTCCTGCTGTTCAGTGCACATATTGTAGGCATGTGGTGAGAATACGATTTCTGGACTGCTGTCTGTGAAGGAGGAACCTGTATAATTGCTGACCCAGCTTTTGCATGGAAGAAAGACATTTGATCAAATTATTTTTTCCTCTGGATCAGGAGTCACAGCCTTCAGGGAGAAGATAAACCCTGTGTAACTTCAAAAGTTCAATTGTTGCTCCAATTTAAGAGTACTAAAGAGGATCACTGGACAATAATGAGGAGCAGGAAAATGAGTTAGTATCGGAATCTGCTTTACTGGGTGCTCTGAATTGAATTGAAACACTGGTGTCAGCAATGATGCTCCTCTGTATTGTCAGTAATGTTTAAGAATAGATACTAAAGGAAAAATAAAAGTTGATGTTGTGATGTGAGTGGACAAGAACAACAATACAACCATCTCTCACCTTTGTGAACTTGAGGACTAACAGGTAAAAGACAAACAGACATTTGATGTAGTCTGCTTGGACGTCAGCAAGGCTTTTGATCAGGTCCTGTACAGGAGATAGATAGCAAAGACAAGTGCCCATGAGATCCAAAGAAATCTGGCAAAAGGGATCCTGAAATGGCTGAATGTTAGGAAGCAGAAGGTGGTGGTCAAAGGATGTTTTTGTGACTGGAAGCCACTTAACTTTTTCTGATTAAAATAAAATTACAAGCCAATTCACAGGGAATATGGAAACTTCCTCTCTGACACCAGTGTGAAATTAAAATCAAGCCCACGATGATAATGATTGTGAGGTACAAACCCAGTCCCCATCTACACTCTGAATACAGTTGGTGGAATATCTGGTGAAAAAGACATGATAAAATCAAAATTAAAGTCAAAGCAGTTCATCGTTCTAAACTGAACTCAACTTGAAATTGTGCTTTTTGTGTCATCATTAGTTAAAAATTGCCCTTTTATCTATGAAATCTGCAATTGAATCCAACTCATGGTGGTGGCAGTGTAGTTTCCTTATTCTTTCGCTGTCTCTCTAGAATGACTGATTGTAGCTGCCCTGTGCAAATAAACTTCAGGCTCCTCCAGTTTGACTCCTTGAGACAAGCAACTAAAAACATAAAAATCTTCCACAATTCAGTACAAATTGACTGTAATTCAAAGTGACCACCAGGGTTGGCTGGCATGGGAACTGACTAAATTTGTGCTGGTATGCAATCTCCTGAAGTTTGAAGTAAAGCACAAGGCAAGGAAATTCTACTCTGCAACTGGCTGAACTACACTTGACCTGCAAATGCTTGATGACTGACCCGGATTCTTAAAATCAAAATTCAGTCCATTCGCCTCAAGATAGCGTTAAAGAAATTACTGGCAATCTTGAATCAAAGTGGTGATGGAAGTTTGTGCTTCCTAAAGCAAAAGTAGATCTTGAATCAGAAAATTGTGATCTGGGTCTAAAAATGAGGTTCATTGAAACTCAGGGAGTACATCTCAGCCTCCTGGGGACAGTACTGTCCTTGAATACAAAATTTGATGCTTGTCTTTTTCACTGGAAGGAGATAAGTCATTCATTGTTGCCTTATACATAAATTATCCACATTAGAAGTAATTCCACCTATGATTACTTCCACAGAGAGAAAAAAACAAGTTTGAGGCTGTAAGGCAATAGCACCCCCTAATGTCTCTCTGCACTACCTACAGGCTGGATAACAGCATACATTTAGAAACTGATTTATAACAAAGCCCATTTTACTTGAGTTTTAAATTGAGATATTTAGATTAAAGCTGAGAGAGAGAATTGGTTATTAACCACTTTATAGACTAGAGCACTTCTTATTTTGTAAAATATATTAGAAATATTTGAATACATGTCTTAGTATGGATTAGTTAGTTAATGATGAGGGCTTTTTGTACAGTTGGCTAACTTCACTGCCTCTGAGCAAGGAGCTTCAGCCAAGTTCCATTCTGAGACTTGATAATTGAGGAAGATACTTTCAGAACTCAGTCCAACAGAGTGAATATCAGCTTGGAAATCAATCCAGCACACACAAGCGGCAGGTGACTCCTAGTTAACATGTGCTGGGTAGAAAATTGAAGACTCTGCTATCACTATACAAAGCTCCAGACTACAGCGTCTGTGTGTATTGCGATAACAACCCAAACTCTCTTGTGGGGCTGGTTAGCTAGGCAGCGATGTGGGTCAGATTGGTGTTAAAAGCATGGTGGTGGTGGTGTGTTTGATCCCCATTCTGGCTGGGGTGAATTTGTGGTCAGGCTCCATATCCTAGCTGTGGTGGAAATCATGGTGCTGTAGGTCAGACCTGCCTTCAAGCAGAGAATTGAAGAAGTATTTGTTATTAAGTGTTCTTACTTTGGAATCAGATGCTTGTGACTTTCAAGCTGCTTTGCATGAGTTAAGCATGTAGGTGAACAATCCAGGAACTGCTAGATCTTGCCAATATTTTGCATCAAGTGAGGTGGTGTAAAATGAGGCTTGGATGCAGGTTAAAGAAACTATTACAAGTTTTGTGAGAACAACAAGACTCCTGACCATAATTGTTTCTGAATCAGTACTACGAACAACAGATTGATTGCATTCATCATATGGGGAAAACATTGCAACGACACTCAGTTTTTTTTAAGCATAAAAACAAAATATGTATTACTTCCCAGTAGTGCAAGTCCAATCTGTTTTCTTTTTGTTACTCAACATCTGCTGAAAAGAGAGTGCAATCTTAAAGAAATTCTCCATCTCCCAAGATGGAAACTGAATTTTATGGTCTGGTGTTCTGGCTTGTTTTAATCAGGTTTTAATAGTTCTGTTATTTTATACCCGCTTTCAAAGTGTTTGAATAATTCATGATCGGAAATATGTGGAATGCACCTATCAAATAGCAAAGTTCTTAATATTGCCAGCATCCACAAATACATTGACTTTGTTATTTGACAAAATGCAAATTATCTACCTCACTTTTTACAGCTTAAAACATTGAAAAAGATATTGCCTCTGTTTTGAAACCAGTGGCATTAATTTCATCCTTACCAAAATAAATCAAACTTGCAAAAAGGTTCAGTATGTACATTGCCTTCACTGCAGGGTCACTCTATGGTTTAACATTTACGAAAGACCAGCTGTTGTGGACAGGACTGGAAGACTAGAATCCTGGTACACTTGTCCTCATTGCTTGTAATTGCTGTGTTTTATCAAAAGGAAGGTGTATTTTTTCCTTATTCTTTCATGGGATGTCCCCAGCACGGCCAGCATTTGTTGCCTGTCCCTTATTGTCCTTGAACTGAATCGCTTGCCAGACCAATTCAGAGAGCAGTTGTAGACCAGACCATATAAGGATCACACATTTCCTTCCCTGAAGGATCATTCATAAACAAATGATTATTTTTAACAAAAATCAATGATAAATGGCATGACCACCATCACTGAGACCAGCCTGATATAACAGATTTGTTAACTGAGTTCAAATTCCACCATCTGCCATGGTACAGAGTGAACTCGTGATCCCCAGAGCAGTTTCCTGTGCCTCTGTATTTCTAATCCAATCACACTACTACTATGCCACTGTGTGTGTGTGTGTGTGTGTGTGTGTGTGTGTGTGTGTGTGTGTGTGTGTGTGTGTGTGTGTGTGTGTGTGTGTGTGATGTATTTAAATAACAACAGCAAGCTTTTCATAGGTTTAAATAAGAAGGAATATTTATTCACAAATTCACTCTGAGAGTTTATAAATGCTGTGGTACTCATGCATGCAAATGCAGATGCAAAATATACAGTACAAGAGAATAGTGCACTTTTGCAAATTGGAAAATTAAGCATTGTTCATAATTCACATGTTTGGTTTGCAATAGGAAAGACCATCATTGCGGGCCCAAGGCAATGTTTTCACTGTGAAATGGTAGATTTTAAATAGCTGGAGTTGCGCTTATCAAGATTATACAGCATTCCTTGGATATCCATAAGAAGACCATAAGGAATAGGAACAGGAGTAGGTCATTCAGCCCCTTGTGCCTGCTCTGCCATTCAATAGGATCATGGCTGATCCAACGTTCCTTATGTCCACTTTCCTGCCTTTTCCATCTCTTGAGCTCTCTACTGAGCAAGAATCTATTTATCTCAACCATAAATATAGACAGGGCATCTAGCCCCATAGTTCTCTGTGACAAGGAGCTCCAAAGACACAACCCTACAAGAGTAGAAATTCCTCCTTACCTCAATCTTCAAATGACACTCATTTATTCTGAGTCTATGCCCTCTGGTCCTAGATTCTCCCATGAGGGGAAACGTTCTGCACTTACGCTTTCAAGCCCGTAATCCTATATATTTCAATGAGATTGTCTATCATTCTTCCAAACTCCAGTGAGTACAGTCCCAACCTGTTTAGCCTTTGCTCATAAGACAATCCCAAGGGTCATTGTAGTGAACCTTTTCTGAACTGTCTGCAATGGAATGACATCTTTCCTTAAATAGCAGGACCAAAATTGTTCTCAATATTTCAGATGTGGTATCACCAGCACCTTGTACAGTTGTAGTCAAACTTCCCTCCAACCGCCTTGTAATAAAAGGAGCAACATTCCATTAGCCGCCTTGATTACCTGCCGCACCAGTGTGCTAGCTTTCTGTGTTTCATCTACAAGTACCTCCAAGTCCCTTTGTGTTGCAACTTTCTACAGCTTTTCTCCACGTAAATAATACTGATCTTTTGTTCTCCCTTCCAAAATGAACAACTTCACACTTTCCCACATTATACTCCCATTTGCCAATTTCTTTGCCCATTTTACTTAACCTAGATGTTTAGCAGGTTGTAAAGTTAGTCACTTGTAGTTTTTTCTTACCAGAAGGTTAAGTTTCTTTTGCAGGATCAGGCTAGGATGCCTTCTAGGGTGCAGTAATCTCCAAGTTTAAAAAGGCATACGTGTTAGTGAAATGTTCTGCAGCTCGTCTTCTGCAGTGGGTGTTCCTTTCAGACTGCCCTTGTGTAGACTGATCACTTTATCTCTGGTATTATGGGATCTAATAGACCTTTCACAATGTTGTTGAAGTTGTGGAAATTTTGCAGCAGCAATGATCATGACACAGACATGTTTGCTGCCGTTACTCCTCTGAAATTGACAGTGACTTCTGTAGTCTTCACACAAGGAGAAATTTAGAATGTGCTTTCATTGATTTGTACCCTGCTGTCGAACGTATAATGTTGTGCACACCTGAGAACGCTGCGTCACACTTGCTTTTATGCTCTAGGTTTGGCTGAGTACCATTGAAAATGATGCAACTTGTTTTATGATTAATATTACATTACATAGCCTCACTGGGCCTGAAAATAATAATTTTATATCGCAGTGCTCAATACTAGAGATCTTGACTAGTTGCCAGATTCCAACACTCAACAAAAGTGGAAATCTGTGCCATAGATATGATCAGCTCTCTCTGGGCACTATTACTGCACTGCTGACTAATAAACCTAGCCCTTTCAATTTGAAATCCCAAAGATCAAAATTTATTCCCATTTTCCCATCAGTTTATAATCCTAAATAGCAGACCATCTCTTTTATTTCTAGGTTATAGAATTTGAGTAGTTCAATTTGTTTGTATATAATTCCAGCAAGTTAATTTCCTCATGTTCTCCCCGTCATACAGATGTCCCATATCAATCATTCCCAAGATCTCAATGCTTTAAACATTTTGTAACAAGTGTTTTTAGATTGAAGGCTTTTTTTTTAAAAGCAATGACAGTATTTGAACAATCTGAACATGAATTGGAATTTAACAACTGATACCAGGCTTACCTTTGTAAAGCTGCTACTATTATCAGTAAGACACTTGAAAATGGAAATCAGATCTGCATAAAGAATATGGAAATTGTTCCTTTTTCTTTATGACTGATTTTTTAAAAAGTTAAACATTTAATCATATGGTCAAAATTCAGAATGTTTCCTTCCAAGGCTATAAAAAGACCTGTTCTATTTCAGTCTGGAAGTCAATTTGACAAAAGGTTCTGATCAGTTTGAATCTTCAAAGAAAAAGGAAAAAGCCATTTGAAGCTTCCTAGAGATATGTTAGACTGACAAAGGTCCTCTCAATGATGAGAAGTTTATTAAGATAGCTATTGTGTAAAAGTTGCTTAAATGGGTTAACTTGCTACTTACAGAGGTATCCTTTGATCAGTTATACAGAAGAAGATAATTCAAAAGGTTCTGCACAAAATATAATCTATGACTGTTACTTGCCTTTTTTTTCAGTAAATTTCCTTATTTCTTTTAACTTAGCACATCGGACCTTCACAATGTTTTATTTGTTCTGAACAATGAGAGAAATCCTGTGAAATAATAAGATGACTCAATATCTAAAACTTGTACTATTCACTATTCTATGCATATTATTAAAAGCTTACCTTGGTATCAAAGTTAATCAGAATAGTTATGGAGCCACACGGAATGGGGTTGTCATTATATGAAAGTGATTCAAAGTACAGATACCCAAGCAAAGGAAAATACTGGAAAAGAGTGAAAAATGTAGTGGCCCTTATATTCTCTCTCTTTTTATGGAATTACATGGCATTTGATGCTGTTCATCAGAAAAAAAGTCAATTTTATGTGAAATTTTACATTGAATGACTACATTTGCAAGAATTTTTGTGAGTTGGCAGTTTAAACGTGTAATATTTTAGTCATCAAGAGTATTTCTGGCAAAGTAATATTACAGTTTTATTTGTATCAATTTTAGTTGCAATGTAGAAAGCCCAGCAGTATTATCACCAAAAGACTTTTGTGACCTTGTCACAGATTGATCAATCACTTTATATGGTATTCAAAGTAATCAGCATTTTTCAAAATTGTGATCAGAAATGATAATTGTCATAACTGTAAAAAGTTGAGAAAGGCAGGATAAGTGGATCATTTAAATTTGAAAACATCTGGATGACTGGCATTTTTTTTATTGAAGATTGACACCAGATTGTTCACAACAAATAGAATACATTTCCTTTTGAATAGGATCTATTTTGCCCCTCCCAACAAGATTTCAAATAGTTTGGTCAATGCCAATGGGAAGCACATGTATGACCCTAGGTGTAGATGTTTAAAGTCCCCACTATGGGATAATAAGTGGAATCTAATTGTTATTTTGTGTTTCTACAGGAAATTAAGGTTGGGGATGTGAGAAGCAAAAAGAATATTTGGGAGAACAAAGGTGATTCTCATTCTATCACCAAGTCACAACACACTGGAAAGGTGGGTAAACCAGCCAGTGTCACTATCAGAAAGACTATCTGCCAAACCATAAGAAAACTTAGAATGAAAATGAACTTTACAATGCGATTAGTATTATAGTCCATTCAAGACACCTCAATCTTCTGTCTAACCACCCTGCTCAGCATTTCTATGCTCTAATTGATATAGTGTGGGTCAAATGGATGTACTAATATTTCTGTAACTCTTTATAGAAACACAATGGTTTAAGAAGGGTCAGGCAAAGCAAGTTTCATAGAATTGAATGCTATCCGAGTAGTTAAGCCAGCCAGGCAGCTGAAACACTGGCACGATACAAGTTCAATTTGAGTATTGACCAGACAACCTTCACAGGGGTTGAACTCCTTATCACTCCTAATCCATGAGTTCTATCCAGATAGAGATGGAGGAAGTAGCAGTCTGTGTCTTTATTACTATCTTTGATTAAGTCCCATGATGTTATAAGCTTTGCTCACTTAACTGAAACCAAAGACAACCACACAAGTAAACGGCATCAGTCTGACTGAAGCAAGATCCAGAATTAGTTCTTCAATAATAACTTAGTCATAGACAGCCTTCAACATAAAGTTCTAATATTTGAAATTAGAATATGTAAAATAAGATGAGTTATGTTTAATCATAATATGCTAGTATTATTATTCATTTTTATAAAACAGTGGCCTGCAATTTTCTCTGGTAATGATGTTGAAACTGTCAGCATTGTCTGCCTTTTTCCCATTGAAACTAATAGTAGCACTGGTGTCTCCATATGTGTAGAAGAACATGAAAAGCCAAAAGTTGCTGTTAGTGAGTCTGGACTCTTCCATAAGATGCATTGTAGAGATTCCCTTAGAATACAACGTTAGAGTAAAAACTTAGTGTCACTGTCAGCCTAAATATATTCTATACCCAAAAATATATTGTAACTTGAAGTACATTTTAAGGGTATACTAACTTCATAATTACAGTATAAATCTGCAGGTGGATGTCCAAAACATGAAACCGTATTATAAGTGTACGTGTTATAGCTGAATAGGATGAATAAGAAAACTAATATTTTTTTCCTACTTTTAACTGAAAAAGTTAAATTGACTCTGTCCTTTTGTTTTAAAGAAAACATGTAACTAAAGGTCAATGAGTATGATCTGGGGTTGATTCATTCTCATGTCACTGCTAACCCTTCACTCCCTTCACTAGCAATAATCAACCCATTTGTGCTTTTAGAATTATTCAAAGATCTCTGCTTTGACCAGGAAATAAATTTCCAAAGACTTATGACCCTCTGTGAAAAATGTTCACCCCATCTTTTATTAAATGAGCCATCCCTTTTTAAACGTTTACCCCTAGTTTTAGACTCTTCCATCGGAGGAAATCTTCTGAGTTTCAAATAATTATTCCATGTAATCCTGCCTATAGTAAATCATACAAATTAAGATAATCTTTCTTTTTGGTTTGTTTTAGAATCATCCCTCTGGTACAAGATACAAGTTTGTGGTTGTTGGTCATGGAATGTATGAGAAGATCCCCATCACTGATGATGAGAATGGTACCGATCAAAATAGTCAATCATGTGAGTTTTGTCACTTCTGATGTTGGGGAACAAATTAGAGATTGATTTTTTATTGTTTAAAAACAATAGTATGAAGTGATGGCCAAGTTAACTTTCCAGACTGTCTAAGCACTGAGATAGCAACACAGCTAACCCAAGGTAATCTTAACACAGTTGCTATGTTGATCTATTTATTTTGAATTTGATTTAAAAGAGGATGTTTTAAGATCAAGAATTTGATTAATAATCTGAGGCAGTGTTCAATTAGCTCAGTTAGCTACATTGTGATGCGGAGTGGATGAAGAGTAGAGCTGGAGAAAGCACTGCAAGTCAAGCAGTACCAGAGGAAAAGGGGATTCATAATAACTCCCAACAGTGTGGTCAATCCCTGCACCAACTAAAATAGTTCTTGGGGCCTACATTCCTGCCTTTTTTCATTGTGAGGCATAAGCCATGATTAGCAAGCATCAAGCAATGAGAACACAACATAAAGATAAAGAAAGAGAAAGATCTACTTGATAGGATCCAAAGGTTCTTTAGGCATCTAGTTAAATGTAAAGTTGAAATTGTTCCTCTGGGGACATACCTTGAATTGAGGGTCAATGTTGAACAGATTCATCCGTCTTTAGTTTGCATATTTCTCTGTTGGAATGTAGACTAAAATTTTAGCATGATCCATGCTGTAAGGTTAAAGATTTTTTTTTTAAATCAGTTGAATGTTTGTACAGTTATTAACCTGAATGTCATTGGTAATATTATTCGCATGTTGGATTAAGTATTTTCTGCAGTAATCATCTCTATGTATGATTAGTGCTATCAAAGTATATTTCCTATCAGGTAATTATAGATTAGAGCTGGTCAATAAAACATTTCTTAGATATTTTCTGCTGTACCTCCTCCTGTTACCTAGTTACATCAAGTAAAGTGCATTACTCATAAAACGTTTAGCATAAATCATTGTAAAAAAAATGTAAAGCTCATTGAATATAGTTTCATTTCTGTGCTGCTCACTGGACAGTCTGAGATTTCCTTCAATAATACGTGGCCTAAGTATTCCTAAACTAAACAAGAAAACAAACAGCTAGTTTCCACTTCCTCATTATTCTGCAGTGATCCCTAATGCAAAGTATGAACACAAGATTAAAAACTAAATTTAAACAACAATTTCAGAAAAGCTCTCGAGGCAATTATAGATGAGCAACCACTGATGGCCTTTCCAGCCAAGCCAACATACTGTAAAGGAATATATTAAAAATGCATAATGCGAACAAAATGTACAAAATGCTATTCTCTCAAGGACTGCCAATTTCTTTTTGTGTATGAAAGACAAGTTTTACTGTAGTTATACGGGGTGTTATTGAGCTCACATCTGGAGTACAGTTTACAAGTCTCATCTTCTTGTTTGAAAAAGTATGTAATTGCTTTCAAAACAGTTCAGAGGAGGTTCACTCAACTCATTCCTGGCTTAAAGAGCATACAGAAAGGTTGAACAAAATAGACCTATATCCATTAGAGATTAGAAGAATTTAAGGTGATCTTATTGGAACATGCAAGATCTTGAGGGGACTGGACAGGGTGAACACTAGAAAGATGTTTCCTCTTGTGGGGAAGATTAAAGCCGTGAAATGCAGTTATAGAATAAGAGATCTCTCTTTTAAGACCAAGACAAGGAGAATCTTTTTTTCTCTCTGAGTCATTCAAGTGTAGAGGAGCTGAGAATGCAAGTAGATCAACCACGATCTTATTGAATGGTGTACCAGTTTCAAAGGGCCAAATGGCCTACTCTTGCTCCTAAGTCCTATACTATTATGTTAAGTCTCAAGCTGAAGGTCAGGAGTGATTGCAGTTGAACCATTGCACACTGCTGAATCCCTGACACAAACAAGTACAAATATTTCAACTCTTTATAACATGCTTGGGACTGTGTTGTGGATGTCTCTTTGGGACTAGGTTAAGTTTTCATAGTCGAGGCTATGTTTTCAAAAAAAAAGCTTGAATTTCTAAATGGGGGAAATGTTCACTGCTTATGCTGCTTATGGTATCCTGCTATAACTTTCCTGTTTTTGTTGCAGTAATGGTCAGCATCTGTCAGTGAAACCATTATCGTAAAAGAGAATTTGATTGGATAGGAAAGGAAAGGATGCACAGACAACCTTAAATTGATTAAAGACAGCAACTTGCACAATACAGTTCCTTTAATGTAGAAAAATGTTGCACAGCGCATCACAGAAACAAAGAAAATAGTGGAAAAAGTGGAAAAACATGTTAGGTTAATGTATTCTGTGGAGGTAATACTCTTAGCCTTTTGTTTCTGACTGGAAATTCCTGTCAAAGTTTAGTTCCAGCCAGGAATTGCGTCCCAAATAGTTTAAAGTCTTCCATTTAGATGAGGAACAGAGGTAATAAGAATGCTGATCCCTAGTTCACATCTGGATAGTCTTAAATAAATTTTCAAAGACAAATTAAAATAACTGAGCATATTTCAGTTCATTTTCTGTAAAATTTTAATAGTTAAAATAAAAACCGAACTAAACTGTATAATTCACATCAGCAGAAGAATAATATCCTTTTATAACATTGTCAATTTCTGTCTTCATGTTTCTGGTTTTGCACTGTCATTGAACCTTAGTTGATGAAATATGCATAATTCAATCCTGTACAAGTTTGTTTCCAGTGTTCAGTTAGGCACCCACTTCTCTTGACTAAAAATGTTTTCAAATCTCCTCATTAATCTCAGTAACCCAGGAGTGTTCACATTTTCAAACAATGTCACCACAGGAAATCACAGTAAAACAAAAATTCCTTCAGAATAATTTGCTGTAATATATCATTTAACCATGTTTATGTGCATTGTATTAGTACTTTTTTACTTTTGCATATGCAAAGAGTAAATTTTGTGAATTGAAAACTGGGAGAAATAATTCTACAAGTTTGGCCTAGAGAGAAATTCACACCCTTTTGCATCATCTCTGCAAATTAAATGCTTGGTGAGAAGTTACATGGGCAATCTTCTTGTCTCTTCAGCAATTAAATAGTTAATCAATAGCCACTTAAGGGTCTCAACCCACCACCTCCGTAATTACCTGCCTTCCTCGTGAGGTGAGAAAGATGTCGAGTTTCCTGTCTGTCAACCAGGGCAACCTGCATGATGAGCTTGGAGGGAGAGCACCTCCAATTGCCCCAATCTTGGGGCAGTCAGAAATATGGATGGGGAGCAAGCCGTGTCCTTGCCTCCAACTTTTCTGATCTCCCTCTCTCCTGCAACTCCTGAAATGAAGGTGAAAAAAAACTTACCTTATTCCCCTCTGCAGTAGGCCTCTATAAGTGGTCCATAGGACTCAATAGCTGCTGGTTCTGATTGGCTAACTTCTGGCAATCTGATACACCAATGTCAAGGCACCTGATAAGCAAATTTTGTGCACATTTTGTTGCTTCATAACACATTTGGAAGAAGATTGGGATAATCCCAGGGTAGCTTAGTATCTAGTTCTGGGAGCCATTTTAATATCAAGCAGAAATATCATCAAGTAACAATGGGTGAGTTTCCCACAGTTACAATACTTTCAAAGTTCACATCCAAAACTCATAATAATAGCATTTAGAGAATCAAAGAAACACTTCGGTTGTCCATTGAGCTGATCACTAATTTTGTTTTGGCAATACCAATTCTCAAAAGCAATCCATCACAATGTTAGTCATGCACAATCATGAACTAAGGTAGCACTAATTGATTAACTGACTAGTGAGAATACAATTCACATGTGAGTAATCAGAGATTGATTATCTCTTGGTCCAGTTACTTTCTGTTTCATGGTAAAACTTCCAAATATTGCCAATATGTTCTTGCTAAACATGTGCAGAGACTTTTTCATTAGTTTTAAGCCAATTTTGGGGAAATTTAAGGACAACCACACTGACAAACTCAAAAAGACTCTTCTAATTTAATCTTTTGCATATATTATTCTAGAAGTTGAGATCGTAAAATGACAAGAAAATAATTTCCACATTGTGGCACAAATAAAACAATTTTTGTGAAAGATCTATCTAGGAAAGTTTGCCCTGAATATAGAATGCATGGTTATCTGAGCGTGCCTACAATTTTAATACACTTGTATGCTGCTGGTACAAATAGTTGCTTACCAATCTTGGACATTGGAGGAAAAAATATTTTTAATTCACATTAATTCTTCACCTATGTTAAACAGTTATTTTTGTTGCTATTGAATTGATAAGGGAAACGACTAGATAGTTTACATTTCCCAGACTCTGGGCTTTGCACATGAAAGATCAAAAGCAAGGTTCACTGTAGAGCCATAGATTGTATATTAAGTTCCAGAAACTATAGGGGAAAATAAAAACGCCTTTCTTGTGATCATGTTACTACCCCAGTTACACTTCATTGAATGTCCTGAGGTTGTGTGGTCTGCAGTATAAGTGTAAGTCTTTCAATTTTTCATAAGCAACAACTGTAACATGCAGTCTGCCTTTCTTGGACTTGTCTCCTACTTATTTTGCCATTTAATTTGTTTGAGTTACTGTGTGTTGTTATATTATCAGCTGTATATTGAAACGGTGCTCAAGTGATTTACATGTAGAATAATGAACTGTTGGACACACTGGAATCTGATCAATAATTGACTAGTATTGGTTAATGGTTATTTGAGTGTGATTAACAGGCTGAATTCTGTTTGAGAGGTTTTTAATGGATCGTGAAATAAGGATCTCTGAGAGTAAGTTACAAACTGGAATCTATTTGGATGGTTTAGATGTTATCCTAAACTCTGAGAATGTGACATTTAAGTTTGTAACTGCTGTCTGACATCTTCTTGAGGTCAAGTGAAAGGAATACACACACGAGATGACTTTTAATATTACTGTGCTCTGTTAAGTGCTGCAAAATGAGAGAGTCAGCAGTTGAAACTTGTAAAAACTAAGTCACATTCAGTGCAATTTTTGAGTACGCCTGTAAATGGCAGTCAGCGTTTCCAACTGAATCAGGTAAAAGTCTTCTTTAAGATTGAATAAGGTTCTCTGTTGGCACCACAAACATACAGCGACTGGCTGCTCAGTGGCTTTTCACCCAGACTGTTTCTCATTCTTTCCCTTCTGGCTCAGCTCTACTTTTGGATCTTGCTATGGGGCTATTCACCAACTCCTGGAACCCCCTTCCCACTAACCTCCAGGTTAGTTCAGGGATGGAATTCAATATAAATGCATGAATTTCCTTTATACTTTGCATTTATCCCATTGGGAAAGTCAGGAGTTCACAGGCTGTTTTAGAGAACAAGTGTACGATATTTAAAACTTTCTAAGAATCAGCAATGAAAGGAAGTGAGATTTGTGGAAATAACATCCCAGACATTGGTAGCATGTTAAAGGACAGGAACCTTTGGATGGAATCTCCTCATTCCTGAGCTAAAGCAAGAAAATGGTAAGAATCATGTGGAAAGTTGAAGGGGCCCTTTCTCAATGTTGGGAGCAACGAATCACATTCTCCAGGCAAATTCCAGACATAGTGATAAGATTCTCGCCAGTGAGCAGCAAAAGGCCTATCAATAGGGATTATTGCACATCATAAACCTTCATTATTACTTAATCACATTAGTATGCACTCTTGTTGTACTGCTGTTTGGTTAGAAACTAGAAGGTGTCACCTCTTGATGTGGATTTTGAGCAGGTACCTGGCAGCTCCAGCTTGCTCCTGGATGGCTGTGGCACCAACGTCTCTGGACATGCTCAGTGGGAAGCTATGCACAGCCACGGACGCTGGCATTCAACACATGCCAGCCTTTCTACACCATCATGGCAGCTCACCAATCCACTCACAGAAGTGCTTCACAGGAGGCTCCCAAGCACTGAGGATGTCACCTAGACAGGGGACGAAACACCTGCAACACAAATTCTCAGCTCAGCGAACAGAACCACAACAAGTTGGAGCACACCGTCAACTATTTTTGGAATGCTGCTGCAAAGACACTTTTTGCCCATGAATTGGACTAGAGCTGCCTGCTTGCTTTTGTTTTTAGAGCTTACTCACTTACACCTACCTAGATGCATCACAGCACCCTTGCCGTGCCACCGATATTGCCTCTCTTCTGCACAGTGTGTAGCCACGGTGATATTCCACACACAGCAATAGGTGTGCCGACACTGATTGCAGAAGTCACATCTGTGCATGAATCTCCGAGGTCTGCACAGAAGAAAAATAATTAGGGGGTTGCTACTTGTCATTTGTTTCCTTGCCTTCCTTTTGACACTTGACCTCTCAGTCAGTGCTAACAGCCACACAGTACTTTTGACTTGGCTTGCCCTTTAGTGCAGACACATGGTTGTCGGCAGTCAAGAAGGTGAACATCTTGCCAAACAGCATTGTGAGATGTCATCTCACACCAGTACCACGTGCCAGCATCATGTGGGGCAAACAGACTGCATGTGCTTCAAGCAAATGGTTATGCTTCAAAGTCTAAGGGGACTGTCTACAGTCAGGAGACCTCAAGATGGTGAGTCAAGACAGACTCTGCTACAGGCCCACAGGCCTGGGCACAGTCATTAAAATGCTCTGGTCAGAATAGTCTTCTCACAGGTGGTGAGGAGCAGAATGTCAGACACCCCACCACCATGGAATCTAAGAGAAATATTTGCTTCAGCTGCAAAGGCCACAAAATGACAAATTCATCAGTGAAAAGCAAAAGATACTAATAATTATTAGCCCACAAATCAAAGTCAGCATCATGCATTTACTACTGTGCTCAAAATCTAACTGAAGCAATAGACAGCTATTTATATATAGCTCATTCCCGATGAAGGGCTTTTGCCTGAAATGTCGATTCTCCTGCTCCTCGGATACTGCCTGACCTGCTGTGCTTTTTCAGCACCACACTCTTGACTCTAATCTCCAGCATCTACAGTCCTCACTTTCGCCTAGCTATTTATAGACAAGTCAAGCTCCTATTACATTCATTTTGAGTTTCCAAGTCAGAGCAAGGGGTATGATCTTTTCTTATTTCGAGCTCACTGTTAATTCTGTATAACAGCACAGTACCTGCGTGCATTTGACGTGTGTAATTTGATCATGAGAGATCTATTTAAAATACTATAAACTGTAGAACTAATTCTTTGTTCTTTTCGATAACCTATATATGGGATATTTGATAGAACATTTACCAAAACTTCCAAAGATTGTCCTTGAAAACCAAATGTTAAGTTGTAATTTTTTTACAGTACCTTGTAGATAAAAAATTATATCCTAATTACTGAATATAAAATTATAGCATTGAAATCCAACTGAATGTTAAGATACTGTGAAATTAAGTTATGTGCTTTGCAATAATGGCTACCCATGTACTTCACCTAATCAAATTTAAATGTAATAACCCTCTTATATATAGCAGTTAGAGGTATTTCCTGTGAACACAACTGTACTGTTCCACCACACGATAGGTTTCCACATTTCCAACCACTAATGCAGAGATCATTGCTGCTTTCTTCAAAAGATTAGATATATCTTTAAACAGAGAAAGATATATGACGATGGGAAGAGAAGGGAATAGTAGCATTAATTTTGGATAGCTCCAGTAACAACCTATTGCAAAAGCTCAAGTGATGTCCTTCCATGCTACAAACGGTTTTGTCTCTGTTTGAGAGTTACCAGACTTGCCATGCTGCGGAAGCAAGGCTGTTGTTTCACCTGCTATGGTGGAAAGTAATGGAGCAGAACTGGTAAATGTACGGCATTGTCAGGATGGGAGCGGGTTGTGTTTTCATGCTATACATATCTAAAAAGTACATGGTTACTGTATGACAGTTGATGGCTACCATTGCCCTTCTGTTGCTACAAATATTTCTAAACTGTAATATTACTTATTGGCTTCCATGAATATGTACAACCTTATGGAAAAATATCCATCAAGCTATCCTGTTTCAACAAAATATACAGTGAGTTAGATGGCGTTAACCGAGTTCCTCTAAAATGAAGTCATGACCATTCAGTGATATGAATTGACAGCCAGTAAAAGGAAAAGAAAACCAATACAGCAAGTCAATATGAGTTTAGTGTGCTGAAAATGAAATACCTGTGGAATTTTGAAAAGCATACTGGCTGTTTCAATGATCTACAATACCCTATCCAGCAGTGCTTGACACAGGGTTTTAGATCATAGAAACCCTACAGTGTGGAAGCAGGCCATTTGGCACAACAAGTCCACACTGACCCTCCAAAGAATATCCACCCAGACCCATTCCCCTACCCTTTTACTCTAGATTTTCCCTAACTAATGCACTTAATCTACACACCCTTGAAAACTATGGGCAATTTAACATGGCCAATTCACCTCACCTGTACATCTTTGATTGTGGGAGGAAACCCATGCGGACGTGGGGAGAATGTGCAAACTCCACACAGACAGTTACCCAAGGCTGGACTCGAACCCAGGTCCTTGGCGCTGTGAGGCAGCTGTGCTAACAACTGAGCCACCGTGTTTTGTGCCTTATTCGTAACTTAAATGCTGCAAGTTGGGATATGCTTCTTATTCAAAATGTTTTCTTTCTTTTTGTAATGCTAAGTAAAAAAGAAAGTCAAAAAATAAATAAGTAGCAGGAATTATCAAGCCCAAACTCAAAAGCACTAATTGTAGGTCAAAAAAATGAATAAATTCCAATGTTGTGGCCATAGAAAAAATAAGTTTGCAATGGAGAAGAGTTGGACCAAAGCAAGTGGAAATAAAATTCAGTGGTTAGATTAGATTAGTTACAGTGTAGAAATAGGCCCTTCGGCCCAACAAGTCCACACCGACTCGCCGAAGCGCAACCCACCCAGACCCATTCCCCTACATTTACCCCTTCACCTAACACTACGGGCATGGCCTATTCACCTAACCTGCACACTTTTTTTGGATTGTGGGAGGAAACCGGACCACCTGGAGGAAACGCACACAGTCACAGGGAGAATGTGCAAACTCCACACAGTCAGTCGCCTGAGGCGGGAATTGAACCCAGGTCTCTGGCGCTGTGAGGCAGCAGTGCTAACCACTGTGTCACCGTGCCGCCCACACGGCATGTGATACAAAGCATGATGATATTTTGAGGTATTTAAGCTGTACCTCAGCACTCATAAAAAGAGTACAAAGGAAGCAAAGATTTGATGCTGCAATTTATGCAAAAGGAAATTAGAAAAATGTGTAGGTATAAGTCAAGTTAGTGTGATCATTTATTCTATTGTAAATCCAACCTAAAACAAAGTTTAAAAAAAACACAAAAAGGCTTGCATGTTATAGTTGGTTATGCACTAACTTCCTTTGGTGTTTAAGAAAATGTCTTTTTTTCTTAGATAATGTTGCTGGTCACACACCGTTTTCATTTCTAGAATCTCATAACATGTTCTCTGTAATTTTCCATCGATAATTAGCAGGGTTGTCAACAACTTAGACTGGCCAGTGTTTCATTGTTTAACCCTGCACTCATTGACTAAACAAGCAGCATAAATGTTTTTAGTTGTATCCCTCACCACTGTTTGAACAAAAGCAAATATTGAGGCCACGTGACTCTGAGAAGGGAAAGAGGAAAGGAACTAGGTAGACAGATGAGATACAATCAAAGTAGTGTTTGAGAAACACTTTTCTCAAAACAAGCCCAACCAGTTTAGATTTTGTGACAAGGATGTCCACAGTATCAATAAATTTGTGACAATATCACTACTCACAAAAACACACTGTATTAAGAATTTCTCGGCATGCTGACTGTCAAGTTATTAGAAATGAATTTGTGAATGTTTTAAATAAAGCAAAGCAAACATGCTTAAGGTTATGTCAGAAACAACAAATGATAAAATTCTTCACAAAAATGTTTTTGATGTTGCTATGTGCAATGACTAAAGCAGTTATTACCCCCTCCTGTTGGTTACCAATTCCACTAAATCACCAAACCAACTTAAAGAGAAGTACAGAATACTTCCATTTGGTTCCAGCAGTTGCTTATTTATCACTTGATGTGATAGGCTTTACATTGAGGATGAAAAGAAAAAGTGAGTGCTGGGCATCTGAAAAAAAAAGTTCCAATTATGAAAAGATAGCTTAATGTTTTGATTGAAGACGATTCATCTGCACAAATAACTCTTGCGTCTGATGGAAATATTTCGTCAATATCCAATCCACTTTCTCAGCAGATGGACTTGTACATTTCCACTCATTTCTGTTTTGTATCTTTTCTGTAATTTCTGTGTAACTGTATAACATAATCAAAGAAAGTTGGTACATAACTGAAAAATTCAGACACCGGAGTGAGTTTGAAATTTTTGGAGGAAATGTAAAGTGGACAATATCAGATTCACAATGGGGAAGCATGTCCAATCTTCCCTCAAGTAAAATCTCTTCAGTTCAGATAGCATCCTTGTTAACCACCGCATCCACATCTTGGATTTTCTTGTCTATCAAAGTCAACACCAATGAAAATCAGTAAGAGCCTATAATGGGTGGCCAATCAAATGTCATATACCTTAACCTTGCTGACAAATACTACAAGTTAAATTGTATACAGTTCCAGTTGTCATATTACAGGAATGGTGCAGTTGCATTGAAGAGGGAATGGAGGTGATTTACAGGGATATTAGCTGGACTGGAGAATTTTAGTTAAGAGAAAAATTGTGCAATAGAAGCAGTTTGAGGCCATAGAAATTTCCATGTGCTGAGAATTTAAACGCAGTCAGAATTATGAAAGGAATGCTTACTGTTACATGTTTTCTGACAGTGCTTGAAAATGTCACTTTGTGTAAGTCAGAAAACCTGTAATTTCCAAACTATCTCATCTTTTTCTTTCAGGATACATTTTAAGCCTTTCCTAAATCTGTTTATGTTGTGATGTTCATGGATACAAGGTCATCTGAGATTGATGATTTCAGACCCATGTGTAAGGGCCTCCAACATAATTTCTAAGCAGTCTTAGAAAGTGAGCAGCTTCACATCACTAAAACCTCTAACAGAACTTGGGAAAAATGTCAGTTATTCAGTCAAAGAACTGTTCAAGATTTACAGCACAGAACAAGGCCATACAGCCCACCATGTGTGTACCAGTTAAACTGTGCTATTTCCTCTATAAAACTCTATAACTCTCTGCCTCTTCCATCCTGCCAGACATTCCTCAAAAATTGCTTATATGCCCTAATGTCCCTTTATCTAGCTACTTAAATTCTGTTTGGCCATCTCCATTTCAAGTGCTTTGGGACATTAATTACTATATTACAGTTGTTGTAGAAATGGAAATTGGAATTAATGTTCATAGAAACCCATAAATGGATACTATTAGTACCAACTGAATAAGAGCAATCCATCCTGATTCTTCTTTCCAGTTTTTGGGTTGCAGTCAGTATCGAAGCCCATCTTATATGCAGTTAAGGTTCCTGCTTTTATAACCCTTTTAGGAATTGGGTTCCAGACCCCTACCACCCCCAACTTTCTCTGACAATTCTCCTCTAATCCTTCTACTAATTGCATTACGTCTGTGTTCTTGTTTATTGACTTCTCAGCTTAGGAAAATAAAGTTTCCCTATTCACTCTTCTCAGGCCCTCCTATAATACTATACACCTCGATTAAATCTCCCCGATCCACCTCTGTTCCAACCCGGCCATACACTCCTTGCGGCTAAACATCTCCAGTCCGTGTAACATTCTCATAAATTATTTCCACAGTGTTTCTCGTGTAATTAAATAATTTGATGGTCAGAGCTGTATGCAGCTATGCAGCACTCTAACTGTGACTTATCTAGTGAATATATAATTAGCCAAAAGAGGGATTTTATTATGCACCTTAGGAGCAGGTGGAACTTGAAATGTCGACCTCCTGGCTCAGAGGTAGGGACAGTACTGCTGCACCACAGGAGCCATCCCATAATCTCCATCTCGTTCGATAGTCTACATCTTATCTAATAAGAGAAAATATCTTCAATGCTTTCTTAATCACTCACTTAGCCTGGTACCTCAAGTTGTGGACATGCACTGTAAAGGCCTCTCTCTTCCTCTATGCTCCTTGGTACCAAGAAATCACATGTTCATGCCAAAGTTCACTTCCTGGATAAAACCATTGGCTCTTGTTGGTACAGGACCATTGAGTTCAACTGAGCATTCAGTACCCATTTTATTTTGAATTAGAGTGAAAAAAAAACATGAAAATGAAATCAAAGATTTTTGTTTTGTAAACCCTCAGTTATGGAGTTCAAAGTAATGCTATACTGAAAGGCCCTGTGCTACCTGGCACATATTATAGATCATGCTCTACAATACGCACCATACTTGGCAAACTTCCTATGCCAAGGAATGTTTGTCACGCTAATGCCTTGCTTTTAATGTCCTCCTTCATGTCAGCTTTGAATCTTCATATCATGGCTTACCTTGTCTTTTTCAATCAATCAGTTTGCCAGTTCTTTTCAATCTTCTTTTTAAGAAATCAGGATACATTCACATACAAATCAAGCCACTAATGTGCAATACACTCATTCATGGATTATAACAAGCTAAACATTGTTCAAAACAGCAGAACCTGTTTGAAATTTACATTTTATTACATTCAGTAACACTGTGTGTAAGAATTTAACATTTCTTGAAAAAGTTCACTATTGGCAGCAAACATGCTACTCTCTATAAGTGTAATTCCCTTTCCGGCATCAGTGCAATGGCAACTGATCTACACCACTGGATGCCGGTTGCTGACTTATTTTGTTAAGCATGTTCAGCTTATTTCCTTTTGTTGTGTTGGCCAACCTTTTGCAGTCCGATTGAAGTCTTTAAGTTCTTCATCATCAATTCCTTTGCGATGCAGCCCTGATTCAATCAAAGTGGTGCTAATCTTCTTCAAAGGCCTTTCAGCTGCTTCCTTTAACTTCCTGGCATCAAATCGAGGTCTAAAGAGCAGAAGGGGCAGGCGGCTACTAAATACTGGAGTTGCTTGTTGCATTTGCTTGGAGTTGTCCAAATTTGACTCCTGTTCACTTTGCTTGCGCTGTTGGGCAGCAAACATTTGAAATAACACAGCATCCCACATCTTGTTAGCTCGTGACACTTTTGCCTTTTTTGATTCTTGTTTCTTGGCCTCTGATTCATCTTGGTTCTGTTCTTGTGTCCCGGCCTCTGGCAGATTGGGTTCTGGCTCTGGGAATTTTGGTGGCTCCTCTTCCACTATCATATGTTTTTTGAGACGGGTCCAACCACTGATCTTACTCTTCAGAGGTTTAACACGCTCCGGAGAATTCAGCTGAGGTTCTGCTTTAGAAAGTACCTTAGCTCCTTTGTGAGTCATTGTCTCAGCAGCAATGTCTGTTGGACTGGATTTGGTTTCTGCTTTGGTTTTCTGTGTGGGCATGTCCATCTGTTGAATTTCTATTTTAATGGCACCAATGCCAACTGTGAGATCATCAGTTCCAATGGCTGAAGTATTGGCAGCCTTTTCAGTAAGATTTTCTTGAGTCCCCTCATTTTGAAGAATGTTTGCTCCCAGTGGGTCATATTTGTCTCTTGATCTTGTAGCTTCATGCGTGGGAGTCCTTGCTCTTGGGGCTTCATAGGTTGGAGTCTTTGTTGCTGGGAGTTCGTAGATTGGAGTCCTTGCTGTTGGGGGTTCATAGGTTGGCGTCCTTCCTCTTGAGGCTTCGTAGGTTGGAGTCCTTGCTCTTGAGGCTTCGTAGGTTGGAGACCTTCCTCTTGCAGCTTCGTAGGTTGGAGTCCTTGTTACTGGAGATTCACAGATTGGAGTCCTTGCTCTTGACGTGTCGTAGGTTGGAGTCCTTGCTCTTGACATGTCGTAGGTTGGAGTCCTTGCTCTTGAGACATCGTAGGTTGGAGTCATTGTTGCTGGGCCTTCGTAGATTGGTGTCTTTGCTGCTGGGCCTTCGTAGATTGGAGTCTTTCCTCGCGGAGCTTCGTAAGTGGGAGTACATGCTTGCAGAGAGTTGAGAAAGCTTTCCTGTTCAACTTCATTGATGACCATCTTTGCTGTGTAAGTTTCAACCCCCGTGACTACAGTGTTGGCTACATTAATATTGGGGCCATTGGCACCAAAAGTATCAGTGACGTGAAGTTCAGGAACTTCAGGTCCTTTAAATGCATTAGATGCAGTTGTGGAAATATTTGCTGTGGTGACCTCAGTGGTAGACCAAGATCTTGGTGTATAAATGCTCGGAGAAAACCGTGGTGGTACTGAGAATTTGGGCAATTCTTGGGGTTTGATACCTGGTTGGAAAGTTGGAATGGTGAATATCTTTGCAGGGACAATAGGTGGTGGCAGTTTTGCTTGTACTTGATTCTGATTTTCAGCAGGCGACTGTGGGGTACTGATTTCTATTTTAGGGAGGAGCTCAATTTTCCCCTTGTAGAAGGATTTATGTGCAGGATATGGACTTGCGACATGAGCATAGGTTACTATTGTGGGACCTTGTCTATAAGGTGGAAAAGATGAACTTGGTATTCTTGGAGTCAGAAGAGATCGTGGAGATCGAGAGTGATGTTCATAGTATTCTAGGTCAGGACTAGCTTCATTAACAGGAGACAAACTAGATCGAAAAGGCTTAGGTAAGTAAGAGTGAAACTTATCTGATGTATCCATAGCCTGCAAATATGTTTGTGCAGCCTTACGCTTCGCAGCCCTCTTCAAGATCTTTTGTAACTTGATATTGTCCTTGTCAGGCTTTGGTGCCAGAGGAGGTGGCTTTGGGTTAGGTGATACATAGTGACTGGTAGCTGGTAGAGTTGTTACAGCCATTAGCATTTTAATTCCCTGAAATGAAATGAAATGAAAACTTCAATTCCTTTGGTGATTTTATGTTCCTAAGCAAACTTGTTGAAAAAGCACTTTTAATTCAGTTCAACTTCTTTAGTAACGAAAGAGCCTGATTTCAGAACGGAACCTCTCTAATAACTCATTCTAACTGAATGGTCAAACAGGCTTTATAAGCAAAATGACCTGTTCCAGTTTCTTTGTTCCTTAATTTTGTTACTGCAGGAAGGTATACCGGTCTTTTAGGTTCAGGGATGGACTTGCAGCACATGCTTGGTAGTTTTGCAAATTCAGCAGGAGTTCAGATCCACAAAACACCTGTATAGGTTATGAATGTGTTCTGTGTCCAAAATCCCCTGTATACTATTCTGTAAGGATCTTAAAGGGATGAATCTGAAATCAGGCCCTAGTGATTTATGGCAATCACTCACTTTCCATAAATATAATTAACTATAGTTGTGGAATAGTTCTCATCTTAGTTATCATGGCTAATAAAGACAATATCTCATTATTAGACTGTAGAGAAAGATACAGCACAATGAGAAAAGACTAAAGCAATGGGATTAATTTTGAATACCATTCTTAAAATAACCAGCCAAAGCTTTATGGACTGAGTGGCCTTGTTTCTATTCTGTAAACTTAATTGAATCAACTTCTATGGTTATCATTGGTTCTGCTGTGAAAACGTATCCAAACATTTTTCTCCCAATAGTCAACATGCTCTCTCGTCAACCCAGAATGTACAGTGAAGACATGATACTAGGAGGTGGGGTAGCATCTTTTCTTTAAAATGGAAAATAAATGGCTCTCTTTTTGCTAAAAATAATGTTTGATTAGTGTATAATGAAACACCATGGGGAAACTTAAACATGACTACTTCCAGAGGGAGAAAGCGTTTTAAATGGTGCAGCTGCTTAACTCAACTGTAGCCCTTCTAGATGTACTGTCTAATGGTTAACAGTTGTTGAGTCATATTTTAGAGCATGGCAACTGCCTGTTACAGACTTAATTTGTTCAATGGGCGGTATGTGTGTAAAGCGAGCTGTGAGCAAGAAGGATCATTACTTCTAACTTTATAATAATTGAGAGGGCTAGACCTGGCCAGCCTGCAGCGTCAGCCATTCTATCCCCCTTCAGCAGTAACCATCCCCCTCTGCCTGACAGCTCAACCAGAATCAGATACTGTGACACTATGTTCCCCATGAAAGTAGCCCAGACTGCAAGTCAGCAATCTGCAATCTTTTTAACTTAGATAGAAGCTGCATTAGCTTACTGATCATTAGTGCAGTAAATTTTTCTTGATGGGAATTCTATAATGACCAGGCCTAAGCTGATGTATAGTGTCCAACGTTAGACACCTAGATTTATGAACAAGTGATGCTGGGATTTGCCATAATGTTAAAACAGGTAAAGAACTTAACCTATATGGCAAAATGAAGAAGCTAGGAATTTTCTCTTTGGACCAGAGATGGTCATGGGGGATTTCAATCAATATATTCAAGGTTACATGAGAGATTTTCCCCAAATAAATAATGATAAACTACTTCCACCAGCAGGAGAGTCAGGAAGCAAAGGATGTAAACTTATGATAATTGGCAAAAGAACAAAAGGATAAATGAGTTTGTTTTTTTTTAAACACAGCAAGTCATTGTCAGATTCAATAAGTAACTTTCAAAGATTTATTGGCTATTTCATTATTAAGGAAATCTTTGCAGAACTGTAAGAAAATAGGAATAAACAGTTAGGTTTTGTTTAGAAGTGCTGACACAGCCACATCAGTGCTTTAAGTAAAATGCTTTCAAACCATCACCATACAGAGAGCTACTGTTCTTGATTGACAACATAGAAAGAAAGCTTTGCATTTGTAACACTTTGCATCACATCTCAAAAATGCATCATGTAACTAATAGGATCTACACCCTTGCAAATGAACAGCAAAACATTTTATTGAAAATAACTATTTATAGAGGATGGCAACACAGGACACCTTAGTCAGCGTTCCACCGGTTCCATGTGATCTGATATCACATGACATAGCTCCTTATACTCAGTAGCCTTGGATTATAGTACAATGTCCTTATTCTGTATCTATGCTCAAGTTTTTTCATGGTACCCTTTCTGGGCCATAAATATTGAATTGTAAGAGAATTAACAGTTATTCCATTACTTCTACATCCCTACCCTCCTGTCACTCAGTGCTCACGGTGGCTCAGCGGTTAGCACTACAGCCTCATAGCACCAGGGACCCAGGTTCGATTCCAGCCTCAGGTGACTGTGCAAACTCCACATAGACATTCTCCCCGTGTCTACGTGGGTTTCCTCCGGGTGCTCCGGTTTCCACCCACAGTCACAAAGATGTGCAGGTCAGGTGAATTGACCATTCTAAATTGCCCATAGTGTTAGGTGCATTAGTCAGAGAGAAATGGGTCTGGGAGGTTACTCTTCGGAGGGTTGGTGCGGACTTGTTGGGCCAAAGGGCCTGTTTCCACACTGTAGGGAATGTAATCTAATCCCATTGTTCTCTTAAAGGGGCGGCACAATGGCTCAGTGGTTAGAACTGCTGCCTCACAGCACCATGGACCCAGGTTCGATTCCAGCCTCGAGTGACTGTCTGTGTGGAGTTTGCATGTTCTCCCCATGTCTGCGTGGGTTTCCTCCAGGTGCTCTGGTTTCCTCCCACAGTCCAAAGATGTGCACATCAGGTGAATTGACCATGATAAATTGTCCATAGTGCTAGGTGCATTAGTCAGAGGGAAATGGGTCTGGATGGGTTTCTCTTCAGATGGTCGGTGTGGACTTGTTGGACCAAAGGGCTTGTTTCTACACTGTAGAATCTAATCTAAATATCACTTTTGGCGGCATGGTGGCTCAGTGGTTAGCACTGCTGCCTCACAGCGCCAGGGCACCGGGTTCAGTTCCAGTCTTCGGTGACTGTGTGGAGTTTGCACATTCTCCCTGTGTCTGCATGGGTTTCCTCCAGGCACTCCGGTTTCCTCCCACAGTCCAAAGATATGCACATCAGGTGAATTGGCCATGCTAAATTGTCCGTAGTGTCAGGTGCATTAGGCAGGGGTAAATATAGGGTCGGGGTGAGTTACTCTTGAGCCAAAGGGCCTGTTTCCATACTGTAAGGAATCTAATCCAATCTTCACCCCCACCCCAGACTGACCACAAGTCCCTTTTGCTTGAGGCTTTAATCTCCATCAGCATTCTTAGCTCGCCTGGAGGATGTGTGGGATGAATGTGCTTTTTTGTAATTTTCTTGGAAGGCCAACACATCAGCCAAATGAAATGACAGCTTCTGACAGTAGTTAGTTCATCGGCTGTGAGGTTTCCGAGCACTTGACTATAGCAGCAGTGAAGACCAAACTAAAATAAAACTATTTCATGGGAGAAGATTCCAGGAATCAAAAGATCACAAGCCCCTTAAGAAGGAAGAGAAGGACTGGAATTCTCACTTTCTCTTCTGTATTGTTATCTGACATAGGGTTGAATCTAATGGGGGACAAGAAGAATGGAGGGGTTTTTTGGAGGCAAGGAAATGAAGCTGTTGAGCTACAGATAATGGCATCTTGGGGATTTCATGAGACTGTACCTGCATCAATAACAGAAGGAACTGCTGGAGCAGGATTTATAGGAAATTCCTGTGAAGTACACTGTCTGCAGACTTTCTTGAAAGATTCACCTTATTCTGCAGGTTATTTCTGTTATTAACAAGGGCCTCTTCTTTGATAATCATCTGTGAGCATGAACAAAGATCTTTGTTCAGTGTCTCTCTGGGATTTCTTTCTGAAACAGGAGGTAATGGCTCATCAACAGCAGCCAAAAGTTTTCCATGCTTTGTAATCTTGGAACTTTGAACATATGCCAAACATCAATATGTCTCTTTGCTGTGACAAATGTGTTAAAATGCTGGCATATCTGCTTATCTTTTTGACTTTGCAAGGCTTAGTTGTGCTGTGTGTCCATGAATAGCTGGACTTCTTTGTTGTTTCTTTGAGGTGATTAAATTTTGGCAATTTTTGCTGAGTTTTTCTCTGTTCAAGTTCACATTGATGCTTCACCATCCAGTATTCTGCATCTCTATAAGATGCATCTTTGGTGCAGCACATGTTGGTTAAAATTTGCTAATGTTTTTATGGCTTACTGATGGGTTTCCAATACAAACTTCGGTTATCTTTTATACAAATGATCAATTTCTGCATGTTACATGTTGCCATAATGTCCTTTGAGCTTAAGGATCTCGTTTTCTCTGGTTACTTGGAAGTGTATCAGCTCTTGATGGGTTATTTCCAAGGATTGAAGTTTTTCTCATTCTGTCAACTTTGTATTGATGATGATGGTAAGAATGTGCTCTATGCAACTGGTTTCTAATAGTGCAAGAGAGATATCATCTACCCTGCCTGAGACTTAACTGGCCTTGAATCTCTTGAGCTCTGAGACCTCTTTTCTTTGTGATTGAAGATATGTTTCCAAGTCTAAAATTTGACATATGTCAGATTTTGTAGTCCCTTTGCTGACTGTATGGGTTTCTGAAGCTTCACTTATTTTCCTTAGTGTTTCAGCTAATGAAAGATCCTGATACTGTTTCTCTGTCATGGTGCAGTGCTGTACACAATTTTATCATCTTAATGAAAGGACAATTCTCCAGAAAAGAGAGAGTTGGGGTTTTCAGAAACAGTACCTGCAGTGTCCAAAGATCCAGGAAGGTCCAAAGTCCGAGCTGCATTAATGAAATGACCTGAGGATATCTGTGTTGATATGCTGGGAAAGCAAACCAAGGCCTGAAATGTCCATCTGGTGGCTGGTCTTCTGTTCCTTTGACACATTTTCTTTCTCCCCTGCCATTTTAAATTTCTTGTTTTTGGAAAAATAAGACTGAGCAGTCTGATCCACCTTCTTGCAATATGAGAAATGTGACTATAGAGGAGGAGGAATACAGATGCACCAAGCCAAGGTTTACATCTTTAAACTCACTGTGAGAAGAGTATTTCAGGCTACAAAGGCAGCTTTACTTAATAAAGAATCTCAATGATTAGGAATGATGTACAATACCCCTAATCACTTTGCTGTAGTGAAGTGGTTCTTGTGGTTAAATGGAAACTTTTGGTGTCAACTATGGTGTAAGCAACCATATGAATGGAATGCATCAGTCTGGGTACTCAATTTAAACTTGATTTTCTTATCCTTTATCATAATCTCTACTAATCTGCATAGCAGAATTTATCCTGCAGGTCTGTGCCATCAGGGAAATCAATTTGGACATGTGCACGCCACAAAGATTATTTCTGTTCCTCTGTAACATCTACTGCAGGAACACCTGCAAACTGCTGTAGAACTTGTTTAATTCTCTACTGCTACTGCCGTTACTCACTCCTCCCACTTGCACTCCTTAATAAAACAGGTCAAGTTGGGTTCTCCCAGGTAACATTCCTTTGTGGCATGATCCACACCCTGTTTCCTTATGTGCTTGTCATCGGTGGGCTTTCTGGGTTCTCTAGTCTTCCCCATTACACTTTTGATTTCTTGCAACATTTTGCAGACTGCTTCTTGCTGTTCTGTTCTGCTTATTCTGCCACGGATATTCTTCTGTGATTTCTTCAGCTTCTGTGCAATCATACCCTTTTGTATATTTATGTATCTAGATGAGTCTGGAGGTCTGTCACTTGCACCAACCCCCGCTGAGGTTTTCTTCAGATATCTCCCCAATTAACCCCCTCCCCAGCCCACTCCAGCTCACAACTCCCACCGGCACAACACCCCCATCACAGAGTTCAGATCACTGTATAACCTTGAGGTATATCTTTAACACTGTACCATGGTTACAGTTGTCCCTTACTGCAGGTTTTCTCCACTTCCACTGTTTTTACCACTACTGCCACTATGTATAAACGTCAGGCCTAGATTGCTGTGTGACCGCCACAATGTTTTATTAAATATAACTATTCTCAGAAGATGGTAAGCAAGGATATCTTATTTGGAGCACTACAGGTCCAGGCTGCGGTTGAATGTAATGTGATGGTCACTATTACATAACCCCTTTTGCATTATTCAGTAACTATATTTAGAATAAAAGTGTAATGCATTGCACTGTATACATTTAATGCTTTTGAGATATAGCAACTGTTATCCAAGCCAAAGTGGCAGCTGTGCCTGCAGTGAAAAATCTTACACACTTCAGTAAGATTAGTTACCACTTCATTTGTTCGGAGTTATTTATTTGAGTTAACTGAACATGTGAGCAAGTGCTCTCACTACTGCAGATGGTTATGATATGTTGTTGGAACGGAATAAAAGACACGTTACTTTGTAGCTGGCCACATTATACTTGGCTGGGAAGATTTATGTTGACTTTGGATGTCAAAATATTTGGGGGGTGGGAAAGACCAAAAACTTAACATTTGCAATACATAATTAATTTCCCTTTCTTTCTTTCATTCTTAGCTGAAGTTGAACATTTTATTGAAGAACATTGAAGAACTGGAGCCAAGATATGGACCGAAAGCTGTCAAGCTTATTCATTTTATATTTTTTTGTTTATCTATAAACCAGTTATTCTTATATCATTACTGTATTCCTTTCTCTCTGATACTGCAGTAGTTTAGTCAGTATATGTACTTGAAGAATAAAACACATTCTCTGAAAGATTGTATAAGACCAATGTCAAAGACAGTCAGAATAATCCTAGTTCAATAGACCCCTCTTATTCTAATTCAGTGCAATTAAGGCTCCCTCTCTGAGAAACTAGGGGCATTGTTTTCCTACAGATATCAGCCTCAGGTTAGTATCTGTTTGTTATTTGATTGGGGAGGACAGGATAGGGAGGATTGTTGTGTGGGTAAGAAAGTCTAACCAATACATCAGTTGCTGCCCTGTCACATTAGAATTCGATAAAGACTCAAAATCTTTAATGTCGTCAGGGATACCAATAAACAGTTGAGTTTGTTTTGACATTATGTTTAAATGACTTTGTATTGGGAACTTTTTAAACTGGCTTCACATGAGCCACAATATTAATGCAATGGATGCAAAGCTTGAGTAGCTTGGATTAACTCCTTCTCACTTCCTTACTCTAATGCAAATTGGATAATTTCACACCCAACCAAGTTTGCATCAGTACAAATTGTCAAGGGCAACTGGTTTACCAGCATCAGAAGATCCATGAAAGCCACAACCTAACTTCAGTTCTCTGTAATTCATTACATGAAAACCGTGGTTGAACAATAAACATTTACGATAGTTCAGTGGTCCAGAGTATTCTCCAATTTGCATATTTTTTAGATAATTGTTTTAGCATATTTGTTACCCTTTAACCTTTTTTTAAAAATTGGTATTAAATATATTTAGCTTTTAGCAAATGATACTCCTGGGTCATTACGGCACAGGAGGAGATTATTTACTGCGTTGAGTCTGTGCTGTGTGTAATGTCCTGGATAAAATAGGAGAAATCAAATTGAATGTAAGCAAAGCGAAAACAAAGTAACGAAAGCAATATTCGAAGTGGACATTCAAAACAAGCGTCTGAAGTACTTCTAAGAGAATCAAATAGAAATGGTTCACACGAGTTCCAATTATCGACCCGAATGATCCCAAGAGATTCCCGAGGTTGATGAAAGGATTTGGTCTAATTTGGAAAATACCGGCACATGCTGTGAAATAGGGCTGGCATTTAAAAATTTACATTACCAGGATGGAATAATATGTACATATGGGGAAAAAAGTAAAAATTGTAAATTCATATAATATTTACAAGATCTGATTCATAGTTTTGGTCATCTGTCTTTGGCATTGTTTTATTCTCCATTTTTAAAATATAAATTGTATTTCAATAAATAGCACGCTGCACCAATTATAACTCTTTATACCATAGTTTTCATTGGGAAATGGTTTTGAATTGTATCAATATTGTATTCTGTAATTTAGTTGTGAAATTGCCTACATTGAAGAGAAGATTATCTTGTTTGAATGAGGAAAGCCACTCCCCTTATCCCAGCTCACCTGGATAAAAAGAGATGTTTACCATAATCGAATCAATGTGTCTCTTCTGTGCTTCAGTGGCTTTATTCTATACCACTGTAAATGAAAATCTATTCCATGTATTGGTTACTGTCCCTGTGAAAAATATACTTTTATGTCTTAAGTGTGCTTTTAATTAACGTGAATCCCTGCTATCTTTGTCCTGTCACAGCCTAACTTGAACTATTGTTCTTGACATAACATTCTGTGTCAATTTATTAACAAACAACTTTTTGTCCGAGTCTCTTCCTTGTAACCTTTTTTTTAGGGCTGAATAGCTCCTGAATTTCCTGTCTTTTGTCATAACAGTTTCCGGCTGCATTGTCTTAGGAATTGCTTGATGCTTGTAAAATGTTTATCCTGTAATCAATGAGCAATGCTGTAATAGCAATATATGTCAATCCTGTAATCCCATGTCACTTTAAAAAGTTGCCAACTCGTTGATGACTTATCGAAATAGAGAGCCATATATCTAAGTTTGTGATTACACTTGGGTGGTATAGTAAGTAATGCAGAATGACGTAGAAAGTTGCCAAAGAGGAATATTAATAGATTAAGCATAGTCAAAGTGAGTGGGTTTAAAAAAAAGGCCAATGATGAGTTGGCCTTTATTTCAAGGGTAAAAACAATGACTGCAGATGCTGGAAACCAGATTCTGGATTAGTGGTGCTGGAAGAGCACAGCAGTTCAGGCAGCATCCGAGGAGCAATAAAATCAGGAATAAATGAAGGGCTTTTGCCCGAAACGTCGATTTTACTGCTCCTCGGATGCTGCCTGAACTGCTGTGCTCTTCCAGCACCACTAATCCAGAACTTTATTTCAAGGGGACTGGAATATAAAAGTTTAGGAGTTGCACACAGTTAGAAAAAGCTTTGGCTAGATATTGTCTGGAATGCTATACTCGGTTCCAAGCATTGCAAGTAAGAAATGATTGACTGGCTTTGGAGGGAATGCAATGCTGAATCACTTTAATTATACCTCTGATAAAGATGTTAAATTATGAGGACAGGTCGTGTGGATGAGACATGTAATTTGGGAATATAGAAAATTAGGGAATGATCTAATTAACTGGCTTATGATGATATCTATCCTGTCAAGAGAATTATATCCTTTTGTGCAGGAGTTCAAAACAAGGAAGCATAGTTTAAAATCAAAGCTAGGCTGTTTATGAATGATAACATAAAGCATTTTGTCACACAAATGCTCATGAAAGTCTGGAACACACTCCTTGAAAAATGTGTTTATACTCAGTCAGTTTGGTTTAGTGAGGGAATTAAGGGGATAGGAAGTGGGGGGTCAGGGAGGAATTTGTTTGCATAATTGCTGTGCAGACTTGTTAGTTCTCCAGAGACAAGCAGTGTTGTCTGCATGGTGCCCTTCATTGATATCATGTCTCTGGGAAATTAATGTAAGACTGCCTAAAAGACACTATCCAAACTAATTTTTGTCCATGGACTAAAGGTAAGTAAATGGAATTCGGATGCAGATCAGCCATAATTGGATTCAATGGTAAGGCAAGCATGATTAGCTGAATGGACAACTCCTGTTTCTGTTAGTCTATAAGTGATGTCTTCATTCTAACTCCACTTCTTTGTGTGACACGATCAGATTTGGCTCTGATGTCCACATTGTTAAGTTGCTTGCTCATGCTGACTGTTCAGTAGGACATGAGGAGATGTTCCAGGATAACTAGAAGATATGCAGTGATACACCAGTCAGTGTCTTTGGTAAGAAACGCAAGAGAAATATTACTTTAAAAATATCTGGAGATTTGCTGCTTTAACATTTAATTGCAGTGCAGTATTCTGTTTAATGCAACTGAGCTTATATTGTTTACTACAATCATGCACAAAAATAAGATTTGGAAAAGAAATTAGATTTACAATAATTGTTTTTTTAATTAAATGTTTGACCTACTACTCTCTAGTTCTGTTCTCTCCTTATTTACAATCAAACCATCTCACCTTACACTAAAAGGAATTTGCACAAGAGTGTATATTAGATACTTGAATCACACATCTCGCAGATGAACAGATGGCATCTACTTGGTAGACAGGGCTGGATTTTATGCCTACAAATCTCGTGGGCTGTCCCCTCTGTATGAATGTGATGATGAGTCAGCAAAATTATTGGGTCATCACATTACAAGAGGCTAGTGGGCACAGAAATCAGGAAAACTGTCCAATGTTTTAAATTTTCAGACTAACAAAGTGTTGAGCTTGTTTATGATCCAATCATCTGCAATTTATGTTGTTCATTATTTTTTTTCACATTTTGGATGGGAGAAATTTGGAGCAGATCTAATAGGCAGGCAGAAAGGAAGACTAGGCCTGCTATGGGGAACACTGCTGAATGGAGCCGCAGACTCCATTGGTGAAGGTAGCAGCACTGATGTGCTGAAAGAAAACAAAGAACTGTAGATACTGAAGGGATTTGAAATAATAACAGAATTTGTTGGGAGAAACTCAGATCAGGCAGCATCTGTGGAGAGAAAACAGTTAATGTTTCGAGTCCAGTGACTCTTCTTCAGAACCTGGACTTGAAATATTAATTCATTTTTCTCCAACGACGCTGCCTGAGCACATGTATGTATTTTTTAAATCTCATGTTTAAACATTTTGGGGCCTGTCATAAAAAAGTTAAGAAAGATTCAGTGAATCTGTGGCTTTTACATTTCTTTTCACAATTAACTTACTGTTTCCGACATTTCCTTCTGTTGCATGACACCCTGACCTACAACCTGACCAGGGCCAGAGCCCCATTTCCTCCTCTAATTGGCATCTCTCCATTAGAATGGCCACTAATTGACCTTTTGACACTTAACTAAATAAACTGAGACAGCTGGGGCAAGGATAAGCCAAGCACTGAATTCTGTTCTGCTTCATCACCTCTCAGAAACATCCAGGCCATTGTAAATAGGAGACATCACTGAAAGTACAGAGATTAGACTATATCCTGGAATTTTTCTCAAAGATATGCAAATGATGGTTAACTGTGCATTCATAATGGCCAGTTTGGATACTTGGCTGGTGATAAATGATTTTGCAAAGACTTTTTTTAACACCCCTGAGTGTACAATAATCTGTTTGATTTCTGATATTAGAGTGACACCTTGTGGCCTTGCTTTATTCTGTACAGCAAACAAGACACTTTGGCATTGCAACGGGGAAATAAGAAGAAACTCCAGTGTTAGTTCATTAGTAGAATTGCACATTTGCTGCTGTGATTCCCATAACATTCGGAGGGGTAATTTCAGGCAGCGACCTTTATAACTGACGATTGAATACAGTGATAGTAATTTGCCACACAGATGGAGGCTGTTTTATCTGTCATGCCTGTACAGGTTCTTTGAAGGAACAGTCATGCTTTGTCTCATATCTAATTTGTCCAATAGGGACATTTGTTAGCAAGAGAAAACTGAGAATCTGGCTACTAATTCCTAGTGTGAGAAATTGGAGATTAACTCTGTTAACTCAGCATTAATGGGAATAAAATTTGAGCACTTCTTAAGGATTTTGTCGATACTACAAGAATGATGAAAGTTGTATTCAGCAATTAAATAGTAATAACCAACAATTGATCATCAAGACAACATTAATACTGATGGCCTATCGCCATTTCACCATGTAAGGTGCATCGTAAAGAAAAACCTAACATATAGAGAAGCAGTACAGTATTGTGCAGCCGAAGTGTCCACAAAAGAACCAAGCCACTCCTATGGTCATGCAATACAAGAACAAACAGTCATTACTGTGCACACAGAAGTCATACTTGGGAGGTGATGACCATTGGCCAATTGAAGAAATCGAATTGTAACAATCATTATAGGAATAATCTGATCTCCTGATCCAGTTAGATAGCTATGAGCTTGTCCAATGTAGCAAGGAGATCTAACCCACTTGCATTGGACAGTGCAGCACTTTTACAGTTCAGGCACTGAGTTTCACCACCAGCCTTCCAGTTCAGGTTTAGCACAAGCAAGTGTGCCAATCAAATTCATTCAATTCTACCCAAAAATAGATCCTGTGCAAGGCTGAGAACAGCACCCCCTACTGCACCAAAATGTTTTCCTGATTTCTCAACACAACTTCTTTAATATTTCTGAATGAGATTGTCAAGTCACTGCTGTAAGCTGGGCAGTTTTGAGTAGTGAGTGCAACCCCATTAAGAACTGCCAAGCATAATTTTTGTACAAGTCCTTATTAGCAGGAGGACAAGCAGCTTTCATTCTCTCAACTTCGACTATAATTAAACCTTTGTCCCAAAGATGAAAGGGATGACATGCCACAATACAGGAACACTGGCATCGCTCTAAAGCAGAGTGGGAGAGCAGGCCTGTATGAGAAGTGCAGTGGTGGCAAGTGGTAACAGCTGGCAGGACAGAGCCCCTTCATTCTGTTTTTACCTGTCAGAGCCAAAATGGATGTCACAGGAAAACAGCACATGATTTATAGATATTTTTACTGTGTGTCGCTTGATTGGTTAAGTGGTTTAATATCAGGAGATGTACTACAGCTGAAGAATACAACTAGGAAATTAATTTTTGAAATATTTAACATCCAAATGAATTATTTACAGAGGAACTTCGATTATCCCAAGGACATGGGTGGGAAGTATTTCGTTCGGTTAATAGAATGCCAGATAACATAGTTTAGCCAAGCATCAGGACCTTGCGATCTTGCCAAATAATCGAATGCTGGAAAATCAAAGATCCTCTATAAACGGGATACAGATGGCCGGACAGGTGATGTGTTGCAGCTGTAGTATGTGGGAGCTGATGGTATATAAAAAGCTAACGTGGATGTGGAACCCTGAGAGAATGCTACTGGCAATTGATATTGGATAACAAAGAAATAGTAGATAATTGGAAACAATATTTAAGAAAGGTCATACAAACATTGCAGACAGTTCAGTTGAGATTCACTAGGCTTATTAAGAAATATGAAATGAGTTATTATTCATTGGAGCTGAGAAGAGTGAGTGGTGATCTTTACAAAACATCGAAGATTCTAAGGTGCTTGACAAGTTAGAAGTTGAGAAGAAGGTTCCACTCATGGAAATCTGGAACTAGGGAACATAGTTAGAAAATAATGTGATAATCATTTAAAACTGAGATGCAAAGGATATTCTTCCCAGTTAGGGGTCAATGTCTGGAATTCTCTACCTCAATGTTGTGGAAGCAAGTCTATAAAGTAATTAAAGAGGAGGTAGATATATTTTGAAGTGTTGCGGAGTTGAAGGCAATAAGGAGCTGGCACAAAAGGGCAGATCTATTTTATAGAATGGTGGAGTGGGCTGAATGGCCTACTCCTGCACTTATTTCTTATGTTCTAAATTCCATCTTGAGCATTGTTATTGCTCTAACCATTTGATATGTTAAAGAATACTATCTATATTTCAACCTTTCTAAATATAATCATTTTTTTTCTTACCATTTGTTTAGGCTATTACAGCATGTAATGGAGGTCAAATCCTATTTTACCAGTGAAGACTTGATAAGACAGAATAGAAGTGTCAACCATCCTCTGAGATCCACGGACTCATCAAGTCTAACCTAAAATAAAAGATAGAAAAAAATTACACTTGCATAAAATGCACAGTGTATTAAATTGCCATGAAACATGAAACATATTTGCAGACTTTACACACTGGATGAACTCAATGCCAGCAATGTAAAATGTAATGTGAGAATAACATGATGGGAAGGCTTTTTTGAATTTTGTACTTAAGGCACATTATTGAGACAGAATATATATACTTGCTTCTGGATCAAATCTTGCTATATTTAGCCATGAGGCATTTGATACTGACATCGTGTCCAAAATGGAACAGCATTCTATTCCTCAATATTAATATCCACACCCTGATGAATACAAAATTCAATGAGAAATAAAGTTAGGGACCAAAATCATATTTTATACTGACAACAAATTCTTTAACGTAGCCATAGTAAATCATTCCTACTGTTTAATTGATCAGGATTAACCTTTTATTAAAATAGAAAAATACACCTTTCAGATTTAAAACAAAAGACTTATTAATATGAACAGCATTAATAATCCCAAAAAATTAGAATCTCTGACATACACCCAATTGTTCATTTAACCACAGTCGTGACAGTAGTTCTGTGGTTAATCCACCCGATATTTGCTGCCTAGCATGTTAACATTTACCTAGTTATCAAGAGATTGTTAAGAATACGTTACAACAATACAAGGATGTCTTCACAGAATACTTGATGTAGATTATATTAGGTACAATACTGAAATATTGTAAATACAGTCTCAACTTTATTTGGACCAAAATGTTACGTAGTAATGGTATAGTGTAATTTTAGTAAAGTACAGTGGGTTCTGCTATATCACGGTAGTTCAATTCTTGTGCAATCCTGTGTTATAAGAAAATCGTATAATAGCAGCACCATTTAAACTAATGGGACTGGAAATGTATTATAAGCAATACATGCTTGAAAGGTTCGTGCAATAGAAAATGTCCCCAATTTGTCAATAGTGTTATAGCGAAGTAGCATTAATGGAACACGCTTTAAAGCAGAACAACTGGACCAATCTAAAGGAAGGGGGTCAACACAATTATTAAAGTTTTAAGATAACAAGTTCAGCATTTTAAAAGTCATTGATTGAAGCTATAATCGAAGTTTCATCTAAAACTTTTTTGTAAACCTAGACATTAAATGTAATGCTTCTAAAATATTATAGGATATATTATGGGAATATCTTAACACGTTTTTGCAATATATCAAAGAATATCCTATCCTGTGTAATAAAAACTGATTGTTCCAATTCTCTTTTGCAAGTATAAACAATCTCACATTCAATTTAAATAGATGCATGTTGATTTCTTGTAGAAAAATTATTCTTCAAAATCATTAGATTAGCTCCTGAAATAAAGCAGCATGACAGAGAGAGTTAGCTGGGCTTTCCATCACTACATTCATATTTTCATGTATTTTGGCACAGACAGATATCTTGTTAATATTAAGTCAGGGAAGGTGAAGAAGATTCTTGCTTTTGCATGAAGCCAAATCAGTTTATCTACTTATTACACTTCTATTTGACAACAAAAAAATCACAACACCCCAAAAGTATTTATTATGCACAGAGGCATTGTAAGTGTGTAATTTTGTTTCATATAATTTCATACAATAGCAAATCAACCATTGAATTTGCTGCAGCTGGTTTGCAGCCTGAAATACAAATTCCATTGTCTCAACTGTATCAATGTTTTGAGACGTTCCAACACTCCAATCCAGATTTTGCTGTATAACTATCATTGCCTAGCATCACTGCTTGTCTAAAACTGAAAATAACTTGTCAACAGAAACATGAGAGGGCACGAGTTATGTTTGAAGAACTAAGCATTTTATTGTATGGCAAGGTGATTTGAGTTCTCTTATTTAAACTTTTTGGAGTAGTCCAGCTCTGGCCATCTTTACAACAAACTGGAATTAATGTCTGTTGTGCTCGGCTTCATTATTGCACTGCCCTCTTACCTTGCTTCCATGATTTCTTTGATTTCATGAGCTGTGGCTGACTAGGTCATGTTCTTCCTGATAATTCCTTCCTGCTTCAGATTACCCTTAAAACAAAAGACATTAACAAGATGTCCTGCATGATCCTGGGTGCATTTGCCCACATTCAATGATATATTCAAATTAAAAGGAAGTTTTTATTTCATTTGGTCACAGAATTGAGCAGAGACCTAGAGCTGTATTTTGCCTCTCACAGAAGGAGGTTACAAGATGAGACCAATTGCAAAATTGCTACTTCACTATAACACATTTTGGCTGCCCAATGTTTTCCTGTCACCAAGTGACAGCGAAAGGTTGAATGCGACGGAGGCTACCCACTCATGATGGATTATCCACCCATGATAGTTTGCCATTAAGGTTCATTAATTGACCAAGTGAGGGCAAGGTGATGGTGCCAACAGGATCTTCAAAACAATGGACATCCTCAAGCTGAGACTGAGGTCCTGCAGCTGGCTTGAGACTGCTTGCCAGTGGCAGGTTGACGTACCATTGATACTATAGCATGATCTCGATCACTCTAGCATGGAGCTACTGGAATACGATAGACGCAGCCATGGCCAAAAACCAATGTGTAGAGAGGTTCTTCCTCCACAATGATGGCCTAACAGCTGTGACCCTTCCAGTGCAGGTGCTGGCTTGACATCACTGCAAACCCACCCATTGGACCTCCTACTTCCATTATCTGCCTACCATCCTTCATTGGATGGGATGCCCACAAGCAATTCCATGGTTTCTTCCCTCCTGAATGGTCATGACCAACATTTCACCATTACAACTTCCTGGTTCCCACACCCGAACTGAAGCTGGTTTTGGGATTGTGACCCAATTGCAAAATTCAGTCCTCAACCACAACATGAATACCAACAAACAGCTGCAGAATTCTGAGAAAGCAAGTCATTCATTTGAAGTGAAAGGATTTCCAATATTAATGCTGATGATCAGTGGCTAAACCTGTTGCCTTTGTCATGTATGTGTATCGTCTTTGATACATACACTGCAAACAAACTGCCTAAAACTGAATGTGTCCCTTCTGATGGCCTGGAAAGAGAAACAGGCATGAGGACTGAAGTGTGTAAATAGCTTCCTTTCACAATATTTGAGATTACCTGTAGCTCTTGTGGGAATAGATGGTGAGGTTCAACAACAGTTCTCCACTACAATGTGAGCCAAACTTTTATAACTTTTCAATGATACCTAAACTCATTAAAAATTAGAATGCCGCTTTTCTGGCTGAGGTGCTCTTTTATACACTGGACTACTTACAGGAGAATCGGTCACTTCTTAGACATTTCCTTCAATTTACAACTTTGCTTACTTACAAATGTTGTTTTCTCTGTTCTGTCAAGGCTACCACAGCCAGTGCTTCTGACACCTTCCTCTTCTTCCTTCTGCATTCCAAAACAGAGTGTATTTGATTCCTTTGACAACATAGACCTTTGCTATATTGGAATTGCACAAGGAGACATTCCAGGATTCAAAACCACTTCTAGGGCTGCATTTCAAGAATTTATGGGCATGAAGCTTGTCATTTCCGCATCCCAGAGAATCAGAGGTTGAACATTAACACTTCCTTCATATGAATTCCTTGTGAAAGGCCCATCTCATGGAAAATATGGATTCATGGAACCATCCCTACAGTCTTCTTAGACACTTATTTACACAAGGTCTCAAGTATGCAAATTACTTAATATCTTTTGGTTTGTTAAAATCCAAATTTAGCTACTTATTATGTTATAGTCTTTACATTTATCACTTGAATTCGATTTTTCACTGAGGGTATGATTTGAGTTGCACAACAGCCTTTGACACTCCATGATATGATAATAAGATAGCAACTTTAGAGCAGCAGGACATCCCAAAGCATAAGAAAAATCAAAAATGCATAGGCTGCAGGTTCATTGTAAGATAATTCAGATTTCTATTCTTTCAAAGTATTAATTATCAAAATAACTGCGATGCTAATAGCAGGACTATTGGCATTTTACACTTATGTGAGGAATAAGAGGATGGCCAGAGTGAGGGTAGGGCCGATCAGGGATAGTGGAGGGAGCTTGTGCCTGGAGTTGGGGTAGGTAGGGGAGGTCCTTAATGAATACTTTGCTTCACTACTGAGAGACCTTGACATTTGTGAGGAGAGAATGAACTGGAGTAGTGCCAGAGATTGGAGGGTGGCAAATATTATTCCCTTGTTCAAGAAAGGGAATAGGGATAATGCTTGGAGCTACAGGCAGGAAATGATTTTGAGAGAAGGATTTATGATTACTTGGAAAAACATAGCTTGATGAGAGATGGTCAGCCTGGCTTTGTGAGGAGCAGGTCATGCCTCACAAGCCTTACTGAATTCTTTGAGTATGTGACAAAACATATTGATGAGGGTCAAGCAGTGGATGTAGTGTACATGGATTTTAGCAAGGTGTTTGTAAAGGTTCCCCATGGTAGGCTCATTCAGGAAGTAAGGAAGCAAGGAATTCAGGGAAATCTGACTGTCTGGATACAGAATTGGCTGGCCCATAGAAGACAGAGGGTGGTAGTAGATAGAAAGTGTTCACCTGGAGCTTGGTGGTGTTCCGGAGGGATCAGTTCTGGGACCTCTGCTCTTTGTGATTTTGATAAATGACTTGAGTGAGGAAGTGGAAGGGTGGGTTAGTAAGTTTGCTGATGACACTAAGGTTGGTGGAGTGGTGGATAGCATGGAGGGCTGTTGTAGGTTGCAACGGGACATTGACAGGATGCAGAACTGAGCTGATAAGCGGCAGATTGAGTTCAAAATGGAAAAGTGTGAAGTGATTCATTTTGGAAGGTAGAATTTGAATGCAGAATACAGGGTTAAAGGCAGGATTCTTGGCAGTGTGGAGGAACAGAGGATTTGGGGTCCATGTCCATAGATTTCACAAAGTTGACACCCAAGTTGATAGAGTTGTCAAGAAAGCATATGGTGTGTTGGCTTTCATTAGCAGGGGGATTGGGTTTAAGACTTGCAAGGTTACACTGCAGCTCCATGGAGCCCTGGTTGGATCACACTTGGAATATTGTGTTTAATGCTGGTCACCTCATTATAGTAAATATGTGGAAGCTTTAGAGATGGTGCAGAGGCAATTTACTAGGATGTTGGCTGGACTGGAGGGCATACCTTATGAAGTAAGGTCAAGGGAGTGAGGGCTTTTCTCATTGGAGCGAAGAAAGATAAGAGGTGACTTGATAGAGGAGTACAAGATGAAGACTGGCATAGCCAGAATGGATAGTCAGAGACTTTTTCCCAGGGCAGAAATAGCTATCACGAGCGTATAATTTTAAGGTGATTGCAGGAAGATTTAGGGGAGATGTCAGAAGTAGGTTCCTTACACAGAGTGGTGTGAGTGTGGAGTGCACTGCTTAGTGGTAGGAGAGTCAGACACATTAGGAACATTTAAGTGATTCTTGGATAGGCACAGGTGACTGAGGTGTCAGAAGGGGAGCACTTTGGAGCCAGCAACCATAATTCTATTAGTTTTAAAATAGTGATGGAAAAGGATGGACCGGATCTAAAAGTTGAAGTTCTAAATTGGAGGAAGGTTAATTTTGATGGTATTAGACAAGAACTTTCAAAAGCTGATTGGGTGCAGATGTTCGCAGGTAAAGGGACAGCTGGAAAATAGGAAGCTTTCAGAAGTAGATAATGAGAGCCCATTATATTCCTTTTAGGGTGAAAGGCAAGGCTGGTAGGTGTAGAGAATGCTGGATGACTAGAGAAATTCAGGTTTTGGTTAAGAAAAAGGAAGTATATGTTAGGTATAGACAGGAGAGATCAAGTGAATGCTTAGAAGAGTATAAAGGCAGTAGGAGTATGCTTAAGAGGGAAATCAGGAGGGAAAAAAGGGGACATGAGATAAGTCTGGCAAATAGGGTTAAGGAGAATCCAATGAGTTTTATAAATATATTAAGGACAAAAGGGTAACTAGGAAGAGAATAGGGCCTCTCAAAGATCAGCAAGGCAGCCTTTGTGTGGAGCCAGGGAGCTGGAGGAGATACTAAACAAATATTTTGCAGCAGTGTTTACTGTGGAGAAGGACATAGAAGATACTGAATGTGGGTAAATAGATGGTGACAACTTGAAAAATGTCCGTATTACAGAGGAAGAAGTGCTGGATGTCTTGAAACGCATAAAAGTGGATTAATCCCCAGGTATTCTCCAGAACTCTGTGGGAAGCTAGGGAAGTGATTGCTGGGCCCCTTGCTGAGATATTTGTATCATCGATAGTCACAGGTGAGGTGCCGGAAGACTGGAGGTTGGCTAACGTGGTACCACTATTTAAGAAAGGTGGTAAGGAAAAGCCAGGGAACTAGAGACCAGCGAGCCTGATGTCAGTGGTGGGCAAATTGGTGGAGGCAATCCTGAGGGACAGGATGTACATGTATTTGGAAAAGCAATGACTGATTAGGGATAGTCAAAATGGATTTGTGCATGGGAAATCATGTCTCACAAACTTGATTGAGTTTTTTGAAGAAGTAACAAAGAGGATTGATGAGGGCAGAGCACTGGATGTGATCCATACAGACCTCAGTAAGGCATTCAACAAGGTTCCCCATAAGAGACTGGTTTACAAGGTTAGATCACATGGAATACAGGAGAACTAACCATTTGGATAAAGAACTGGCTTGAAGGTAGAATGCAGACGGTGGTGGTGGAGGATTGCTTTTCAGACTGGAGGCCTGTGACCAGTGGTGTGCCACAAGGATCAATGCTGAGTCCACTACTTTTCGCCATTTATATAAATGATTTAGATGTGAACATAGGAGGTATAGTTTGTAAGTTTACAGATGACATAAAAATTGGAGGTGTAGTGGACAGCAAAGAAGGTTACCTCAGAGTACAATGGGATCTTGACCAGATGAGCCAATGGGCTGAGGAGTGGCAGATGAAGTTTAATTTAGATAAATGCAAGGTGCTACATTTTGGAAAAGCAAATCAGAACAGGACTTATATACTTAATGGTAAGTTCCTAGGGAGTATTGCTGAACAAAGAGACCTTGCAGTGCAGGTTCATAGTTCCTTGAAAGTAAAGTCGCAGGTAGATAGGATAGTGAATTTGGTATGCTTTCCTTTATTGGTCAAAGTATTGAGTATAAGAGATGGGTGGTCATGTTGTGGCTATACAGGATGTTGGCTAGGCCACTTTTGGACTATTAGCTCTGGTCTCCTTCCTATTGGAAGGACGCTGTGAAACTTGAAAGGGTTCAGAAAAGATTTAGAAGGATGTTGCCAGGGTTGGAGGGTTTCAGCTATTGGGAGAGGCTGAATAGGCTGGGGCTGTTTTCCCTGGAGCGGAGGCTGAGAGGTGACCTTATAGAGGTTTATAAAATCATGAGGGGCATGGATAGGTATTTGTTTCTGTGTTGGGGGAGTCCAGAACTACAGGAAATAGTCAAGAGTGAGGGGGGAAAATATAAAAGGGGCCTAAGAGGCAGTGAAACTATGCAAGGTTGCTCAGCTATACCGTTGTGATAAACCAAGGTATCCAAAAGGGAATTAGATGGTAATTTAAAAAAAGGAACAATTGTAGGTTATGGAGAGATAACAAGAGAATGGCACTAAGTGAGATGCCCATTTGGAGAGACAGAACAGACATGATATTTTAACCATCAGAGGCTAAAATTTGGTTCTGTTTCATCAAGCAATTACTAAATGATTATTTAATCTTGGTATTTATGAGGGAGATAGAACAGATAGACATGGCATTTTATAATGAGGTCAGCATTTAGATAAGTTCATTTAAAATAAAAACAACTGGATATATTGAATAACCTAAATAAAACCAAAAATGAGATTGTCTTTGGTCCAGCTGGATTGCATTCTCATTTATTAAAAGAATCTAGGGAAGAGTCATTATTACTCATTTTTAATAGTTCATTGGAGAAACATAAGAGTGCTAGAAGACTGACAGGCAGCTAATATAATTCCTATATTTACGAGCAGAAACAGAAATATAGACCAGTCAGTTTAAGATTAGTTATAGGAAAAGGAATGTAATCCTGTCTGACATACAGAAATCACTGTTAGTCACAATTTAGATCAACAATTTGAACTTTGGAGTATTTTTTAATTTGTTCGTGGGATGTAGGTTTTGCTGGCTAGGCCAGCTTGTTTTGCTCATTCCTAATTGCATGGAGGGCAGTTAAGAGTCAACCACTTTGCTGTGATCTGGGGTTGCGGAGACCAGACCAGGTAAGGATGACAAATTATCTTCCCTTTATCTTCCATTATTGTCCAAAATACCATTTCTTAACTTCTGGCTTCCCTGTTAAGGATGTTGTTAAACTAGAAAGGGGTACAGAAAATATTTACAAGGACGTTGCCAGAAATGGAGAGTTTTAGTTATAAGGAGAGGCTGGACAGGCTGGGAATTATTTTCCCTGAAGCGTAGGAAGCTGAAGGGGTGACATTTTAGTGGTTTATAAAATCATGAGGGCCATAGAGAAGGTGAATAGCCAAGGTCTTTTTCGAAGGGTAGAGGAGTCCAAAACTAGAGGGCATAGATTTAAGGTTAAAGGAGAGGGGAAAGATTTAAAAGGGTCCTGAGGGGCAACTGTTTCACACAGGAGAACTGCCAGAGCAAGTGGTAGAGGCAGGAACAATATTAAAAAGACATTTGGAGAGATAGGTAAGGTTTTGTGAGGTACGGGCCAAACTCAGGCAGATGGGACTAGTTCAGTTGAGGAAACCTGATTGGCATGAATGAGTTGGAGTGAAGGGTCTGTTTCCATGCTGTATAATTCCGTGACTCTATAATACACCCAATTACAGGAGGAACATTGGCAAATGTGCATAATTGACAAATAATGGTAAATTAAGCTGAGCATATATAAATGTGAGCAGGTACATTTCAGTTCGAAGACTAAGGAGATCACTCATTGCAAGTGAAGATTAGATCCAGGATAGAGGAACAAAGGAATTCAAGAGTACAAGTGCATTGAACACTGAACGTTAAACCACAGGTTAGCCAAACAATAACATAACTCAAATCAAGTATTGGGTTTTACTCAGAGGGACCGAGTTAAAAACAGGGAAGTGATATTAAAGCTGGATTGAATCTTGGTTAGATCACACTTAAGAGTACTGCATGCAGTTCTGATTACTATAGTATAACAAGAGATTGTACAGAATATTTACAAGAATTACACCAGAAATATATGGAAATGAGGTTCCAGGAAAATATTGAGTACTTGTATATCCTTCCTCTTGAAAATAGAAGACTGAGGGGAGACCGAGTAGAGGTTTTTTTTAAATTATGAAATCTTTTTGTTGAAGTGGATATGGGAGAATCTCTCTTTTTATGGGGAAGAGCAAATCTAGAAACAATAAACATAAGAATGACCAAGAAATCCAGCAGGGACTTCATAGAAAAATATTGCTATAGCAAATAGTGATGAAAGTCTGGAGCTTCCAATGGAAGTTGTTGAAGAAAATCACATATTTGTGAACTGAATATGCCGCAGAAAATTAGGTTTTGTCCACTTTATTCTAAATACCTTTTAATGATGTGATCAGTATCAATTCTTAACAAACCTCTCCAGAAATGAAAATTAGCAATGACAAGTAGAATCATAGAATCCCTACAGTGTGGAAGCAGGCCATTTGGCCCATCAAGTCCACACCGACCCTCCAAAGAGTAACCCACCCAGATTCATTTCCCGAACCTGTTACTCTACATTTAGCCCTAAGTAATGCACCTGACCTATACATCCCTGAACACTATGAGCAATTTACCATGGCCAATTCATGTAACCTGCACATCTTTGGATAGTGGGAGGAAAACAGAGGACCTGGAGGAAACCTACACGGACATGGGGAAAATGTGCAAACTTCATACAGACAGTCGCCCGAGACTGGAATTAAACCCGGGACCCTGGCACTGTGAGGTAGCATTGCGCACCACTGAGCCACTATGCTGCCCCAAGTATGGAATCAAATGATTTCATATTTAATTGTTGTTGAAGATACGGAAGATTTCCATCTGTTTTGTTTTTCCTTCAGTCTTGATCCAATCTTCTTTCTGCTCTCTTTCTTTCTGCACATAAATCTGACATTATATTTACCCACTCTAATTTAAACTTCATTTTCCATTCTTCTATTGTTCACAATCCTTCACTGTTATTGATTAAAGAGATAGATAGTTGTTTTCATGTTTACTCAATGTTCGACAAAGTTCTCCGTGGGAGACTGATTAGCAAAGTTAGATCTCACGGAATACAGAGAGAACTAGCCATTTGGATACAGAACTGGCTCAAAGATAGAAGACAGAGGGTGGTGGTGGAGAGTTGTTTTCAGATTGGAGGCCTATGACCAATGGAGTGCCACAAGGATCAGTGCTGGGTCCTCTACTTCCTGTCATTTAGACAAAGGATTTGGATGTGCGCATAAGAGTTATAGTCAGTAAGTTTGCAGGTGACACCAAAATTGGAGGTGTACTGGACAGCGAAGAAGGTTACCTCAGATTACAACAGGATCTTGATCAGATGGGCCAATGGGCTAAGAAGTGGCAGATGGAGTTTAATTCAGTTAAATGCGAAGTGCTGCATTTTGGGAAAGCAAATCTTAGCAGGACTTATACACTTAATGGTAAGGTCTGAGGGAGTGTTGCTGAACAAAGAGACCTTGGAGCGTAGGTTCATAGTTCCTTGAAAGTAGAATTGCAGGTAGATAAGATAGTGAAGAAGGCGTTTGGTATGTTTTTTTTAATTGGTCTGAGAATTGAGTACAGGAGTTGGGAGGTCATGTTGCGGCTGTACAGGACATTGGTTAGGCCACTGTTGGAATATTGTGTGCAAATCTGGTCTCCTTCCTATCGGAAGGACGTTGTGAAACTTGAAAGGGTTCAAAAAAGATTCGCAAGGGAGTTTCCAGGGTTGGAAGATTTGAGCTATAGGGAGAGGCTGAACAGGCTGGGGCTATTATCCCAGGAGCATCGGAGGCTGAGGAGTGACCTTATAGAGGTTTACAAAATTATGAGGGGCATGGATAGGACAAATAGACAAAGTCTTTTCCCTGGGGTCGGGGAATCCAGAACTAGAGGGCATAGGTTTAGGGTGAGAGGGGAAAGATATAAAAGGGACCTAAGGGGCAACTTTTTCACGCAGAGGGTGGTACGTGTATGGAATGAGCTGCCAGAGGATGTGGTGGAGGCTGGTACATTTGCAACATTCAAAAGGCATTTGGATGGGTATATGAATAGGAAGGGTTTGGAGAGATATGGGCCAGGTGCTGGCAGGTGGGACTAGATTGGTTTGGTATATCTGGTAGGCATGAATGGGTTGGACCGACGGGTCTGTTTCCATGCTGTATATCTCTATGACTCTGTGACAGTAAGTCCTGGATCTTCAGTTTCCCTTATTGTGATATTATCATCTAGCACTTGCAGCAAAACATTTATAAAAAAACTATTGCAAGGGTAGTTTTATCTGACACTGCATTATTATATCAAATTGTAGCCCATTAATTCTGCTTCTTCCTTCATAGTTGCTGCCTGACCAGCTAAGTGTTTTCAGTATTTTCTGTTTTGGTAATGGAATATGAGATGACTGATTCTAGTTCATTTCTCCATTACTAATACTTGTAACTTATTCCTTCATGGATAAAATTTTACATTTCCAAACTGTCATGTTTCCCGAAATGGAAAATAAAATTCAGCTATATTTAGCCCTTGTCAAAATAAATTCTTTCCCTGCCCTGTTGAAAGTTCTTTGACCTAATTTTAGATGAAGCAATATCCAGTTGCCATCCAACACTGTCACCTGTTGTCAACCTCTCAGGATACTGGCCTCAAGACTGCCACAAGCTACACATTTCTTTCAAATCATTTTCCTATTGTGATTGAATAAATAGCAAGTATCACTAACTGACCTATCGTTTTACAGCAATGACAAGAAATCTATAAATGAATCATGTTTGATTTGACGTTTTGGAAAGGCATATAAGTTTTATTTGAATGTGTCTCACACATTGAACTGAGGCTGAATGTTGGAAAGTGTTGGTTCCTGAAACTACTACCATGTAACTTGGATTCCCTTAATCGGGCCCACTTTCAATATAACAATGGTTTGTCTTCTCCTTTCCAATTTCATGACAACTTTTGACTTTATGATGTACTCTGAATTCCATCAGAATGTCTTGGCCTAAGTTTTGTCGGAACTAAGACATTAAACATAGACCTTTGGGGTATGTGGATGAAGAGTTGGGGGTGGGGGGGAGGGGGGGTTGTTGATTGATTTAAATAAGTCAAGACCGAAGGGGCAACTTTTTCACACAGAGGTGTTGCATGTATGGAATGAGCTGCCAGAGGAAATAGTGGATGCTGGCACAATGATAACATTTAAAAGGCATCTGGATGGGTAAATAAATAGGAAGGGTTCAGAGGGATATGGGATAAGTGCTAGCAAATGGGACTAGATTAGGTTGGGATATCTGGTCGGCTTGGACAAAGGGTCTGTTTCCATGTTGTACATCTCTATGACTGGAATTTGTATTGAATCATCTCCTTCTGTCAACTGTAAAGTTCCTGGTTTAAGATTATGAAACCTAAAATGAGAAGAGGCCTTTCAATTAATCAAATCCAATACTTCCCTGGACTGCATGCAATCCATTCTGCCATAATTTATACACAACACATTCAAAATATTGACAAAGGTTACCTAAATGTCTTCCTTATTCCTACAGAAATTATTCTATTCAAACCAAAGAGTACCTATCTAATATTAGAGGACTATATAGAGCAGTTGTCTTCACATACTTGATATGCTTTCATCAACTTACAAACTACCATGTTTCAAAGATTTGATCATCTCTGTCTATGATCTCCATCTTAATCAAATTGCTCACCTGATACTCATCCTTTTAAAAGTATTAATTAAATGTTATTAATTACTTCCATTCAAAAATTATTTTACATCTCTTCTTATTTGCTTAAATTGTGTTTTCATTTCATATGTTCATTTTGTTTTCCTGCATAACAGTCCAAGATGTATTTGTACCAGTTTCTTAAATTTAATTTAACATCCAAGGTACATTACTTAACCCACTATAATATTTTCACATTACTTGACAGCTTTATGGACAGTAGACTTTTCTTGGAGTTAACCTTTTTTTTCCTCTGTTTTAAACTGACAAGGAAATTAGAATAAGTAGCAGTTTGACAAGGCTCCAGTAGAAAGAATGAGTGGTGCATATAGTGACAGCACTACTTGCAATCAAACTAAAGCTATCTGGACAAGTGACCCATCAACCCATTGCTGGAAATGTTGGGATTTGTTTCTCTGTGCGTAATATGTATGATATCACTGTCCTTTACTCATTGCACCATTCTTGTGAAGAGAAACAATGTAAAGATATTCCAGACTCCGAAATAATAAGCTGGGAGGTGGTCAGGAGGGGAGGTGGAACTTGCATGAATGTTACTTTCACCCTGCCTTGGCATTCTGTCCTATTGACCTTAATTGGCATCTAGGCATAAGTGACCAATTAAGGGACAAAAAGGGACTTCGACCTGGTGATGCAGATGTCCCAATGACACATGGGGAGACCAACAATGAAATTCTAGCAGTCTCCCTCAGAGCCAGAGAGGGTGGAGGAGGTTCTGCTGAATGGCCATCTGTGTTCCAGGGGTGGGATCACCCTTGTTAGCAATCGCTGCCCCTTAAGTATAGCAATTGCTATACTTCAGAGTCTGTCTTCACCAACCATCACCCACCCTTCTCATAAGGGACTATTGGCTGACCCCAGAATCCCAATCCACTTATCTTTTATCTGTACTTGCCCATTGATTGGCCAGTAACCGTTGGAGGCAGAATCAAGCCCCTTAATGGGATGAATCCCAGCCCGTATCGTTATGGGAAAAAAAAATTGTTGCAGATTTGGTCAAGAGTACATTCTATTTGCTGCTGTTAATCTAGAATCAATTCAAATAGACTCTTTAAATAGCAATTTGTTATTTGCTTTGGAATGTAGTTGTTTGCAATAGATTCTGTAAAAGTCATGCCTCATTTCTAAATCAATGACTGGTAGTGCAACTCATTGACTTACATAAGGGTGTCAATTGGTTTCCTATAGATTGAGTTCTCATCTGGCTGAGGACCTTTTTATCTTTCTTTTCCTGGTCCATGACATCAATTACCTACCCAGTTCAAGTACACATTTCTCTAAGCAGTTTTAAGACAAGTGCAATTGAGTAGGTATATGCCCACCATAACAGGTTTCATTGTTTTGTGAGGTTTTGAAGAAGGATAAAGACTAACTTTATGACTACTAATGTTGTCAATTCGAGAAGTGCATTCATGTCAAAATTTGAATTTGGAAACGACTATAGAAATTATTTTAAACCTTATCACCACTGACATGGAGCCTTGATCATAAATAGGAATTATCAGGAAAAGTACTGAATTTTGGATTTAGAACAAGACAAGGTTCATTGGAGCTGCATAGACTTGTAAAATTATTCAATAAATATATTTAGGAGGATTCTAAAATGGTGAACTGAGAGTGGTGTGGATTTTCTGACATTTCAGTAATATAAGATTTATATTTTGATTCATTTTTAGTTAATTTACACAATCTGTAAAAGCCACTTAGATAAGTACATGAATAAGAAATGTTTAGAAGAATATGAGCCTGGAGCAGGCAGGTGGGACTACTTTAGTTTGGGATTATGGTCGGCAAGGACTGGTTGGTTCAAGGGTTGGTTTCCATGCTGTGTGATTCTATCTACATGAACCTTCAAATCCATTCCATTGTCATAATCCTGCTGGAACCTCTACATTTTTTAAAGGTTCCACCAGTCCCCTTGCAGCAGTACAGAAGGATTCTGGGAGAAATCGAATAGAATTTTAAAACAACAAGTTTCACTCCAGTATCCAGCAATGTGAAAGTTGTCATTCTACAAGAATGATATACCTGAAAAGGTTATGAGTAGATGCAAAGCAAATTACTTTCGAAGTTCTTGATTCTGTTCTCAAAGATCACAGGACCTACAAAGGCTTTAAGCAGAATCATCAAATGCAGAGAGTTTGGGAGTAATCAAATATGAATATAACTGCTTTACTCAAAAAGGAAGTGAGACAGAAAACAGGAGACTACAGGAAAATGATAGAATTCATCAAAATGAAGACATCTGTCTTCAGGAAAATGATAGAATTAACTATCAAAGAAATCATAGCAGGGCTACTGAATAAATCCAGAGTAAATCCGGAAGAGTCAACATGATTTTGTGAAATTTCAATTTAATTAAGTCCTTTGAGGAGGTAACACATTGTGGGTAGAGGGGGACTACTGGACAGATTGTACTTAGATTACCACAAGACATTTGATAAATTGCAGAAAATAAAAGCTCAAGGTGCAGGGGTTAGCATATTGGCTGACTAACTGACAGCAACGTGTAGCATAAATGGCCTTTTTTTCTTGTGGAAACATGAAATGAGTGACACACCACAGAGATTGGTAATGGGTCCTCAACTGCTAACAGTTTATAAAGTGACTTAGTTCAGGAATGGAAGGTGTGGTTGCCAAATGATAGAAAGATAGATAGGAAAGTAAGCAGTTATGAGGATATAAGGAGGGTACAAAAAGATATAGGTAGGTCAAGTAAGTGGGCAAAGGTATGTCAAATGGAGTATACAATAATGGGGAAAGATTTTTATAAATGACTTAGATGCAGGCATAGGTGGATGGATTAGTAAATTGGCAGATGACACTAAAGTCGGTAGAGTAGTAGAATGTTACAGGTTGCAAGGGGACTTGGATAAACTGCCGAATTGGGCTGAGTGGTGGCAAATGGAGTTTAATGCAGCTGAGGTGATGCACTTTGGGAAGAATAACAGGAAGGCAGAGTACTTGGTCAATAGAAAAATTCTTGGTAGTGTGGATGTGCAGAGGGATCTTGGAATTCATGTGCATGGATCCCTGAAAGTTGCCACCCAGGTGGATAGTGCTGTTAAGAAGGCATACGGTGTGTTAGGTTTCATTGGTAGAAGGATTGAGTTCCGGAGCCGCATTGTCATGCTGCAACTATACAAAACGCTGGTGCGGCCACACTTGGAATATTGTGTACAGCTCTGGTCACCATATTTCAGGAAGGATGTGGAAGCATTGGAAAAGGTACAGAGGAGATTTACCAAGATGTTGCCTGGTCTGGAGGGAAGGTCTTATGAGGAAAGGCTGAGAGATTTAGGTCTGTTCTCATTGGAAAGAAGAAGGGATGGAAGGTGTGGTTGCCAAATGTACAGATGAAAGAAGGATCAGGGAGAGACCACTACAGTGGTCAGCAGGCCTGGTTCTTCAACAGAGATCAGTACTATAACCATTAAACATATCTTATTTCTCTGGAAATAAGAACTAATTTATATTCTCCACTGCAACTATAATTTGTTATGCAATTCTGTGGGGTTTTTTGAATGAAAAGAAATCTATTGAATTTTCTTCTAACTCCTTTGTTTTTCATTTTTATCTGTGTTCTCCCTTTGTCTTCTGAATGCTATATAAGCAATTTGTCTGAGGTAGAGTAAGAGTAACTGGTCTTGACATCAAAGGACCATTTGACGTGAGTACAGTTAGTGAAAATAGGGTGAGAGCTAGGAGGATGATCATAGATCATTACTACAGGAATTCCTTGGGTAGCGTGCTAGGTTCAACCATTCTCAGCTGCTTCATTGATGACCCGTCATGATAAGGTGGGAAGTAGGTATGTTCACTGATTGCACTGTGCTAGGTACCCTTCACAACTCTTCAGATACTGAAGTAGTCCTTATCCACATATAGCAACACGTAGGCAATATTCAGGCTTTGACTAAAAAGTTGCATGTAACATTTAATAATTTTCATTTCACATTCACAGGCATTACCATTGCTGAATCACACACCTAAACATCCTGGAAATTACCATTGATGAGAAACTTAACTAGAAAATTATGGCTACAACAACAGGTTTCATTTTACTATGAAAAATTCCTCTTCTGGTTTACCAAGTTCTGCCCACCAACTACAAGACACAAGTCAGGAATGTGATGAAATGTTCTCCATTTGCTTGGATGGATGGAACTTCAACACTCAAATTGCTCAATACATCCTGAACAAAGCAGATCCCTGAATTGAGATCCTATCCACCATCTTAAAAATTAATTCCCTCACAGTGGCAGCAGTGTTTACCATCTACATAATTCATTGAATTAACTCAACCAGGTTTCTCTGAGCATGGGAGCAGCATCGGCTGTGAGTTCTGACCCAAGCCACACACCAATCTGACTTGGACCTATATCAACTTTCTTTCACTGTCATTAGATCAAAAACCTGGAACTCACTTCTTAGCAGTATTGTGGGTATACTTTCACTACATGGACTGCAGCAATTTAAGAAATGGCTCACCATGACCTTATCAAAGACACTTAGGAATAGGTGTGGAAATTTGCTCTTGCCAGCAATATCCAGACTTCATGAAAGAATCAACAAATCTCAACACTGAAATCTTCAAGCTACGAATGGGGTTAGCAATGAAGACTTAGCAATTTCACCCAGAGTGTTGCTGTAACATACAAACTTTGTAAAAGTTCCAAATTTGATTCCCAGTCTGATGCCAACAAACAAAGCAGCATGAAAGGTCACAATCCTCATAGGTTAACAACATAGAAACAAACCAAAATTCCACTTGCAATCAAAGGCTATTACTGGAGTTGCATGTGTATGGAGCTGAAGTGAAAAATGATCTGCCTGTTCCATTTTAACCTAACCTTTCTGAACTTTTACCACCAAGTGCAGAGAAGAATTATCAGTTCAGAGGACCTTCTTTTGAATCTGCAGCTAGGTCCAGTAATGACAGTCATTCACAGGTTTAGAGCTGGCTCTGTCCATCCGTGTCTCCATTTTAATCTTATCTGATCTGGGTAACTTCGAAGAGGGAACATGTGGTGGTGCCAATTACACTTGGTTTTCACCACAATTAATTGATTTTCACCATAAGGTACAGAGCATCTTATAGAGATTTAATTGTATTGTTGTTACCACTGCACTCTTGTACCACAGTGAGACCTGGACTGGATGTCAAAGACACATGGAGCCACTACAGAAATTCCTCCAGCAATTTCTTTGCTTTGCTGGATTCAATAGGAGGACTGTTCAACAAATGCTATTGTTCAAATATTAATTCTTAAAACAAGAACTATCTCTTCAAACCAGATTCATAAGCATTCAGACAAAACTCCTGGAACACCAATTACAATGGGCTGGATAGCTAACAAACACCTCCCCTGCTAGATCCTGTGTTCTCAACTCACAAATGGCCACCATTCCAGGGAGGACAAAGAAAATCTTACAAATACACTCTGAAGCTTTCCTTGAAGTGTGACAGCATTGTCATTAATGACTGGGAGGAGCTTGCTGCAAATTGTACAAAATGGTGTGAGTTGCATCATTGAGTCCAAATGCTTATCAGTAAGACAGAGCACCATGATTAGATTTCCTACAGTATGGAAACAGGCCCTTTTGCTCAACAAATCCACACCGACCCATTCCCCTACCCTATATTTACCCCTGACTAATGCCCCTAACACTATGGACAATTTAGCAGGGCCAATTCACCTGACTTGCACATCTTTGAATTTGAATTGTGGGAGGAAACCCACGCAGACATGGGGAGAATGCGCAAACTCCACACAGACAGTTGCCCAAGGCCAAATGAAATCTGGGTCACTGGCGCTGTGAGGCAGCAGTGCTAACCACTGAGCCACCATGCTGCTTTTTCCCTTGGAAGGAGTATTTGGGGCCTTGCACAGTGAGAAGGGAACTAATGGAAGACTACACTTGCATGAGAAGGTGGTGTAGAGAAGGGAAGAAGCATTAGGATTAACTGAGGAGTGGACTAGAGCACTGTCAAGGGAATGGGCCCTATGGAATAAGGGGAAGGCAGAGGAAAGTGTGTGTAGTGACTGCATCATTCTGGAGCTGGCAGAAATTATTAAGGATAATCCATTGCATTTGGAAGCTGGTGGAATGGCAAGGGTAACCATGTCATGGTTCTGTGAGGGAGGGACAGAGATGCATGAAATGGATTGGACATGTTGAAAGGCTCTGTCAACTGTGCTGGGTTGGAACCCTCAGTTGAAGAAAAAAGGAGACATTGGAAATGCCGGTGTGGAAGGCTGCATCATCAGAACAGATGTGATGAAAATGGAGAAACTGGGAGAATTAAGTCCTTACAGGAAGCAGAGTGTAAGGAAGTGAAAAGTGGGTGTTTTGTTTTTCCATTTCTCAAACTGGGATAGAATTTAAATTCTTTCTGGAGTTTGTTGAAACTGAATAGGCAGATAAATGACAATTGTGTGCAATTCTGGTCTCCTTCCTATCAGAAGGATGTTGTGAAACTTGAAAGGGTTCAGAAAGCTGTTGCCAGGGTTGGAGGGTTTGAGCTATAGGGAGAGGTTGAATAGGCTGGGGCTGTTTTCCCTGGAGCGTCGGAGGCTGAGGGGTGACCTTTATGGAGGTTTATAAAATCATGAGGGGCATGGATAGGAGGTGAAGTCCAGAACTAGAGGGCATAGTTTTAGGGTGAGAGGGGTAAGATATAAAAGAAAACTTAAGGGGCATCTTTTTCATGCAGAAGGTGGTGCATGTATGGAATAAGCAGCCAGTGAAAGAGGTAGAGGCTGGTACAATTGTCCTGGATCAGTGGTGCTGGAAGAGCACAGCAATTCAGGCAGCATCCAACAAACAGCGAAATCGACGTTTCGGGCAAAAGCCCTTCAATTGCAACATTTACAAGGCATCTGGATCGGTATATGAATAGGAAGGGTTTGGAGGAATATGGGCTGGGTGTTGGCAGATGGAACTAGATTAGGTTGGGATATCTGGTCAGTATGGACGAGTTGGACCTAAGGGTCTGTTTCCGTGCTATACATCTCTATGACTGTATGACTCCAGTCAGCCCAAGTAGGAACATTGGGTCCTATTAACACTAAATATACAATTTACTTCTACAAACAACCATACTTTGAGGGTGACAAATGAGGATGACCCTAACTTCACTGAACCAGAATAGTCTGAAGTTAAGTATCTGAAGGTTTTTGTGTGATGGGAGGGGTGAGGGGGGAGTGTGTTAGCAGGCAAAAGGGAGGGGTAGGGTGATGGGTATCTCACAACAATTGTGAAGTTGGTAGGAATACTTTTGCTCCAAAGCAAGGTTCCTTTCTTTTTACAAAAGGTCACTTTTGTAAGTCACGGTTGTTAAGGCAGGCCAACCACCTTCCCTGTTCATTAGAAATGAATTCTCTAGAATGGTCCTAAAAAAGTGAGTCTAATTAACATTTGCTTACTAATGCTCAGTTTGAGTTCCACCAAAGCAACTTACCTCAAGCCATCAGCAGAACCTTGGCCCAATCACTTCCTCCACCTCTGCCATATCTGCTCCCAGGAGGAGCAATTCCACTCCAGAACATCTCAGATGACCTCCTACTTCAAGGACCATAATTTCCCCTCCCACATGGTCAATAATGCTCTCCAACGCATCTCCTCCACTTCTGCACTTCCGCTCTTGACCACCAACTGCAACAAGGATAGAAGCCCCCCAGTCCTCACCTTCCACCCCACCAACTTCTGGAATACAATGCATCATCCTCTGTTATTTCTGCCACCTAAAATCAGACCCCACCACCAGAGATATATTTCGGTCCTCACCCATATCAACATTCTGCAGAGACCATTCCCTCTGTAACTTCCTCATTAGGTCAACAAGCCCACCAACCCACCTTCCACTGCTGGCACCTTCTCCTACCACTGCAAGAGGTGTAAAACCTGCATCCATACCTACCCCCCTCACCTCCATCCAAGGCCCCAAAGGATCCTTCCACAACTAGCAGAGATTTTCCTGTACATCCAAACACCTCATCTACATACCATTGCTCTCGATGAGGTCTCCTCTACCTTGGGGAGAAAGGACAAAAACTTGCAGAACATTTTAAAGAATATCTCTGGGACACATGCACCAAACAACCCTGCCACTCTGTGGCTGACCACTTCAGCTCCCCTTCCTACTCTGGTGAGGACATGCAATTCCTGTTTCTCCTCCACCGCCAAATCCTAGCCACCCAACATCTGGTGGAAGAATGACTCATCTTCCACCTTGGAACCCTCCAATAACATGACATCAATGTCAATTTTACCAGATCCTCATCTTCCTTCCCCCCACCTCATCCCAGATCCAACCCTCCAACTCAGTATCACCCTCTTGAACTGTCCTACCTGTCTAGCTTCCTTCCCACCTATCCACTTGATCCTCCATCCTTGGGTGGCATGGTGGCTTTGAGCAGCATTGTGTCTCAGTGGTTAGCACTGCTACCTCACAGCACCAGGGACCTGGAATAGACTCCCACCTCGGGTGACTGTCTGTGTGGAGTTTGTACATTCTCCCCATGTCTGTGTGGGTTTGCTCAGGTTTCCTCCCACAATCCAAAGATGTGCAGTTCAGGTGAATTAACCATGCCAAATTGCCAATAGTGTTAGGTGCATTAGTCAGAGGGAAATGGGTCTGGGTGTGTTACTCTTCGGAGGGTTGGTGTGGACTTGTTGGGCTGAATGGCCTGTTTTCTCACGATAGATAATATAATCTAAGACATTTCATGATTGCCCTCCACCTGCATCTATCTAATAGCTTCCAAGCTACCTTCCCCCCCACCACCACTTATCTCTCAGTGCCTCCCCACAACGTTCCTGATGAAGGTTTGTACCCAAAAAGTTGACTCACCTGCTCCTCAGATGCTGCCTGACCTGCTATGCTTTTCCAGCACCACACTTTTCAATTCCAATCATTGACAAAAGAGTTGACCTCTTGAAGTGAGGTCAGTGTCTGCCTTTGACATCAAGGCAGAATTTGATTGATTATGGCATCAAGGAGCTCCAGCACAGTCATGGTCAATGGGATCAAGGGAATGTTGTCCATTGAATGGAATCATAAATTGATTAAAAGAAGATTGTTGTTGTTGTTGTGATGACCAATTATCTCAGCTCCAGGTCATCATGACAGGAGTTCCTCAGGGCATTGTCCCTTCATCTGCCTCATCCATAACCTTCTTCCCCATCATAAGTCCAGAAGTGGAGATCTTAATGATGATTGCAGTGTTCAGTTTCATTCACAACTCCTCAGGTAATGAAAGACTTTTCCCCTGAGAATATCTAGACTTGAGCTGGTAAGTAGCAAGCAACACTCATGCCATCTAAATGCTGGGCATTGAACATAAACATGGTAGAATCTAACCACCTATTCTTGACATTCAATAAATTAATTACCATCATCATATCATCAAGTGTTAAAACTCTGAGGGAAGCAAAGGATAATATATATCAGAAATTGTCTGAACAAGCCACTTGTATACTGTGACTCCAAGAATAGGTCACAGATCAGGTATTCTCCAGCGAGGAACACAACTAACTGCAAAAAGTCTTACCACCATTTACAAGTTGCAGGTCAGGTGTCGAACATAATAATTTTCAGTTGTCTGGATGTGTGCAGCTGCAGCAACACTCAAGAAGCTTGACATTGAACTGATTTGATCAGAACCTCACCACCACATTCACTCTCTCCACCATTTGTGCATCATGGCTTCAGTGTGTACCATCTATTAGATGCACTGCAACAATTTTCTGAAGTTTATTCAGTTGTTCGTCTGAAAACTGTGACCTCTACGACCTAGGACAAGGGCAATAGGTGCATGGAAACACTATCACCATTACTGCACATTGCAAAAGCTCTGGAAAACTACTCATCAACACCTTCTCCTCACATCTCAGGAATGAAATAAATAAAAATGAAAGGAGTCTGTTGCCTTTCACATCAAAGAAATGAAATAAACAAATTTATCACTCGCCCAGACAGATGCACGGATTGAGTGCAGGTCATGCCAGTGCTGTGTGTGTCAGCAATACACATTACACTTCAAATTTCTATCCTGGATTTCTTTGCTCTGTGTAGAATTATTTAATTCCTGTGATTAACTGACAGATTACTAACAGATATGGTGAATAGCAAAGGGCAGAAGACGGAATAGAAAAATTTAATACAGCTTAATACCATCATTGGATACCAAGATCAGCAGCAAAGCAACATGCCTTACATTTCTAACCTAAATGACTTATGTAGAATAGAGGATTAAACCAATGTCACTCATTCAGAATATATCGATTTCACACCAATCCATCTATTGATTGCAATAATTTGTCCCACGGCTATACTTTCGGCTTTGTGACCCCACAGGGATTTTTTTCTTTATGGTTTAGTGAAATATTTTCCATTGTACAATGTTAACTGATAACAGGATTACTATGTATTTCTACATTTGATATTTGAAAAAAAGATGACTGAAGAGAGGATATTTCAATAACACTGGCTGGACACCAATTTACAGATGGAATTGTAATGAATTTCAGGTGAGTAGTTTATTGCTCAGGTCAGCATTTCCATTTCCTTGTAAATGTCTGATGTAAAAATATTTAACTGGAAAAATGAATTCCACATTTAAATGGAGAAATTTTAGATTCATGGTAGAATACCTCCAAAGTTGTCCTATTGATGTATTGTGAATCAAAAGTCACATCAAGTGGTACAGTTGGCATTTTACAGTTAATACAGATAAAAGACTGCAATACTTGATTGCTTTCCCTTTTGTCAGGTAATTTAATCCAACGAGTAATATAGGATCAGTGTCTTAAATATTGAAAAATATATTGGGGCAAAGCTGTTTCAAAGAAATTTAAAATCTGAAGATTTGTGAGTCACTTTTATATTATCTCGTTTAATTACATTAGATTCTAATCTGCATTTACAGTATTAACTGTACTGGCTTTGTCATATTTTCGGCCTTTCACTAACCCAATTAGGTTCACTTATTAAATTACATTAGCGCCGCCACATCAAGGTTCCCTTGGGCTTTCTGTTTTTCCACTTTCTATTTTAGATTTCTTTTTGTTTGCTTAACTAACAAGGCTAAAGTAAACGGCATTTACCTGCAGCTTTGCAGAGAGGGTTTGGGGTGCTTGCTGCAGCTTGCAGATCCCTGTTAGTTCGCTCAGTGAGATTTGCTGCTCAGACCTTCGGACTGCAAGTTGGAGAGCTCATCCTGCACTGGCCTGTACCCTCCTGCAGCTGGAAGGGAAAAGCTAACCTATGCCCAAAATAAAAATCGCCTGTGGTGTTTAGTACGTGGGCATTCACTAAGTTGCCTTTGCTCCATACAGGGTGGTGTGCCGTCTCTCCGACACAGGGCGTATTTCCTTTTCCCTCCCTATTGGTTTTGTAACATTACCTAGAGACAACGAGTTTCTTTTAACTGGATTCAGGGAAGACTGACTCCTATTGGTTTGAGGCTTGGTATTACACCATCGTTGGTTCCTGTGTGTGTGTGTTGGCAACTGGAGTGGGGTAGTGCTGACCTTCGTCTGTAGGAGAGGCTGTTGTGTGTGTGTGTGTGTGTTTGTGTGTGTGGCGGGGTAGGGAATGATGGAGGGTGTGTGTGTGCCTTGGAGGGGTAGGAATCACAGCTTGTGCACTTATCTCGGGGGCTGAATTCAAACGATTGTTCGCTAGATCCGCCGTGAAATTAAACCACACATTTCATTTAAGATTAATGAACTTGAAGTTTGATGCTGTTACTGGGTAGTTGGCCTTGAGTGAAGTTTTTTTTGCGGTTGACTAAGGCGTCGTGTATTTACTATTGAACATCTGACTTTTTTTTTGCAAGACTCTCAGCATTTGCAATCGTCAGTTGACAATCTATAGTTTGGAATGTCAGTGTTAAAAATCGAAACAAGACTTCCTTAAAACTTCGATGCAACAATCTTTGAAAGCATAAGAAAACATAGCAGGATGACGGGGGGGGGGGGGGAAGAGAATGGGATGGGAGGCACAAATTCTATGATCCGCTGTAGTTTGAACTTCAAATCCCTGGGTAAATAAATTGGTAGGGGCACAAGTTTATAGACACCCACACAGATCACACAGAGACAGGGTTTATCGCTAAATAAATCATAGAATTCCCACAGTGTGGAAGCAGGCCATTCAGCCCATCGAATCCACACCGGCCCTCCAAAAAGCGTTCCCGCCCAGACTCACTATCCCACTCTCCTCCCCCGCCATGGTTAATCTACACATTCCTGGACACTGCGGTAAATTCAGCCAATCCATCTAACCTGCGGTAGGAAATCCACGCAAACACGAGGAGAATGTGCAAACTCCAGGCTGGAGTTGAATTCAGGTCCCTAGTGCTGTGAGGCAGCAGTACTAACCACTGAGCCACGGTGAGTGTTGGAAACCCGAAGCAAACGCTCTGAAAGCACTGTCAATGCACAGCTGAGCAGCCAACCCCCTACAGAGAGAATGTACTTATAAAACAGAACAGGTCAGATCGAAAAGGATTGATGATTTATCATTAGGGACTTTATTTTCTGAAGGTTGGGTTGCCACCTCCAAATCCAGCAGAAATTTCTGCTTGCTATCCTCGGTTCCACAAATAACCAGATGAGCATCTCCTCAGTGTTGGCGCTTCCCTCTTTCCCATGCCCAGTGCATCTCGCTGAAGGTTTGCTAAAATTAGCCAACTCTCTCTCTCTCTCATCCCCCACCCCCCGTGTTCTTCAAGTGGCTGAGACCAATCCGACTTGCCCGCGACTCGGATTTCACTATAAGACCTGGACTGACCACCTTGTGAAGCTCAGCAGACCTGACTGCCTGTTAAAGCTACCAGGGATCCTCCCTCCACCTGCTTCACTTTGCGGTAAGATCCTCACGCCACTATCTCCATTCCATCCCCATCTCTTGACGAACCTTTTGGCTAAACGTAACCCAGGTTAGGGAGCTTCAAACCGGAACGAGGTTTCAGACATAAGACGGTGTTAATATTTGGGTGAGAAGCTGACCAGGGCCGGTCAATGACAGAGGTCCCATCTGGGCTGTCTAACAGGCTGCAGCTTGGTGGGGCTTTGAAAGTAGTGGGGCTTCCCTGATTAAGCGTTAGATGTGTACTCGATGTAATGCGGGCTGCTTTGTGTTTGACTTGTGAGGAGATCATCTTCACCCAACTCATGTGGGCTGCTTCCCTGGGCGGCGTTGGTCTGAAATGGGGAAACAGGGTCTTCACATTTTCTGAAAACAAATCCGGAAGAATGCGCGGTGCTGGAATTTGCCATCGTTTTTATTGATATAAAAGGAGGGAAAAGGCCGGTTTGTCTGGTTGAATCAATGAGCCCCGCAGTGAGAATGCAGCGATAGGGTCATGGAGAATGTGATTTTTCTTTCCACTGTTTGGCTGGGACCACTGTGAGAGGTCTGAGTGGTTTCAGCATCCGGGAGCTGAGACGAAACAGAGCCAATTCTGATTGAATTTGTAACAAAAACAATCGCTAAAAGAGAACTGACGGAAACATGGGGGTGGGGTGGGGTGGGGAAGGGGGGAATATTGAAGAGAAACTGGGCAAAGAGAGAAAGGTAACCAGGGGGCAAAGAAGCCAGATCGGGCGGGGTAGATTGGAAATAGGCAGAGAGAAAGAACAAGGAGAGAGTTATTTGGGAGTGGTAGGGGATGGGGGATATTAGTTTTAGCTTTACAATGAGGAACTCCTACTCCTGCCTCACCTTCTCTCCCAAATCTTGGGAATCTGTAGAGATCCCAAGAGCTCAAAGTTAAATATTTTAAACAAGTACATGAGGTTTTCGCGAAATTCATTGGTAAGAAGACACGGAGTCATTGGGACTGGTATAAATACATGTTAGGAAAGGCTATTAGTGCAAACTGGGTTGATATTATTATGCAATGTGCTTGCTGGAAATGTGCGGGGGGTTAATCTAATTTATTTCATTAACATTCGTGCCTTACTTTAGCGGTGGCATTAACGAGAAATGAGATTGAATCCACAGCCAGGGAATGGGTAGCAGCTGCAGACGGATTACCTTTCGGGGCAGCGAGAAGCCATCGCCTAATTAGGAAGGAGAGCGACGTCTGTGAGAAGTATTTCAGAGACCCTTAGAAGCTGAAGACGTGGAAATAGGATCTGGTGAAGACAGGCGCAGGGCATTCCCAGCTGTTGGCTCTGTGGCCCATCTCCTTTTCTAAAGACGTTTCCATTTTTAAATGTGTCCATCCAGTGCTCCTAGCACCTGAAGAGCCCGAAGATGTGATCGCGAATGGAACTGTGTGTGTGTGTGTGTGTGTGTGTGGAAGGTCCCTCTCCCCCCAGTAGGTGCCCGCGCTTCTCTGAGTGCAGCATTTACTTCTCATAGCCCCAGCAGGTTCCCAACAACTTTACAGCCAATTAAAACATTAGTTACTGTTCTGGTGTAAGAGACCAGGATGATAAGTGGAGTTTTGTTTTTCATTTGGATTTAATCGTGTCCCATTTTCCACAGTACATGTATTATATCTTTCTATACACACTGAAAGCACGTTTTCATATAAAGTGGGAAATTTCGGATTTTTGTATTGTTTTCACTGACGAGATTTTGTTTTGGGGGCGGGATGGCACCGCGAGAACGTGAACCAATCAACTCAAGTATTAGAAAACGTTTCCTTTTGCTTTTTCTCATTCAGTTCTGGAGCTGAGGTACACAGGCCTTTGCTCTGTGTAAGATCTGAGTCAGGCCTTGAGTGCGACGCCCTCCCAGTTCAATAGTCCCTCACACCTCTCGCTACAACAATGCAGAATGCAGGGTCCCGGAGGAGAGTGAGCACAGTACCTCCAGCGGGAGCCAGTGTCATCAGGGACATATACCAGGCAATAAACCAAAACAAAGATCATTATACATGCCGGATGAGGATGAAAAGGGATTGTTGTAATCTTTCAAACGATGGCAAGAAAAGTGCTGGAGAAACTCAGCAGTGATATCGAACTCAAACCATTGACCCTGCTTCGAGCCCCACAGGTGCAGCCAGGCCTGCTGAGTTTCCCCAGCAGTTTTCCGGTTTTATTTCGTACCTTCCAGCATCCGCAGTAGTTTGCTGTGATATTAAAATGAGCTGGTAATGTCAAACCATAATTGGGTTGTCACGGAAAGCGAATTTTCGGCGGAAGGGCAGCGGGAATGGCTCCAGGCCGTCTCCGCTGGCGGATTTCCAAGGGAAGAAGCTCATTGATCAGAGGCCTGCTGTTGGCCGGAGAAACTGTTCCACCGGAATATTGCTTTCCTTGTCCTCCACCCTCGATCTGGATTGAATCAAGAATGCTGTTTGAGAGTGGACAGCTTTCTTTTCCGCAATTTCTTTTTTTCCTTCTTATTCTGAACACACAGGAAAGTTTGAAACCATTGTTGAGGTACATTTCCAAGCTATTCCAAGTCATATTCCAGTGCGTGTCAGGGAAGTGGGAGGGAGCCCACTATCTTATTTTGGCATTCCCAAATGGGTTGGTCAGGGCCGTGCTGAAAATATATAAATCGACAATCCCATCAGTATGTGGGGGTTGGTGGGGGTTGGGGGGGGGGGTGTTAGTGCTCTGTGTGTGGCACAGCTGCTGATACTGCATGCAGACTCCTCCTGTATTATCGGCAGCGCTATTTTCCCTGTATTTTTGTTGACTATATCAAAAAAAGGCAACATTAGCTCTGCACTGTTAAGAGGCTATTTGTGATCGGCGGTTCTCATTACACAGCGTGTACCTTAAATTGTAAAACCGAGGAAGATGCTCTTTGTAGGCCATTCTCACTGAGAGTTTCTCTTTGATTGTTACAGATCTAGGGGGCTCAGTTCAAGATGTCTGACACTGAAGAAGTGTAAGTATTTATTTGAAGTTATTTTAGATAAACTTAGCTTATTCAGTGTTTAGGATGACCGAGTCTCATCTCCAGTTCAGTTTCGACACAAATACAATGTTAAAAATGTTAACTGCAGACCAGACATGTGCCTTTGTAACCCCTTTTGAGTTGTTAAAGACTTAAAAACAATGTCAGTGTGAGTTTGCACCGGTGAGTAACCTGTTGTTTTATCTTCTTTTGCAGGTACGAAGGTAAGTCTATCTGTGGCTTGCTCGCACCGCTATAATGAAGCCAAGCTGTTACGCATGCATATATTGTAATTGTTACAAAACAGACTTGTTGTAGAATGAGAAATTTTAACGTTCAATTGTTCACAATTAATCACTTTAAATGCACTTTGCAGAAGCCCTGTAGGTTATTGTTACGATGTTTAAAATTATTTCAAATCAGACATAAATTCTGGGGGCGGCTGCATTTGAAATTATGGAGCATGTCAACACCCCGCCGGTTCCAATAAATCAACGCTCAGAGACATTGTAAGACCTGGTCTTCACTAAAGTAGAATTAGAGACTTCCAGATAACTAGCGGCTACTCTGATGTAGACTTCTGAATAACTTACTCAATACTGAGTGATGTAGGATTGCTGAGCAGGGGAGTGGGAATGTGTGTGTGTATGTATATACATAGGGTAGTGCAACCGAAGACAGCATTGTGGCAGTCATGTTTTTTAGCGAGGGGAGTTGATGTAATACTGCGGCTCCTCCCCACCATACACAAATAATTTGAAGCTCACTTTTTCTAAGTATCATAAAGTGGTTGCAAATACAAATTGAGGCAACTTGACTCATCTTTTTCCTGCTAGCACTCAGCAATAGCAATCTAGTTAATCCCACTCCTGATAGCCTTGCACGTTTTATGTTCGATTTTCAGGTATTGTCAATTCCTTCTGAAAGTTGCTGTTGAACCTACCGCCCCATTATCTTCTAAGGCAAAGTGTTTCAAATCCGAACCACACTTGTAGTGTAACCTAAATTTTCTTCATGTCATCACTGGTTCCTTAATCATTCACCTTAACCCAGTACCCTCTAGTCCTTGGCCCTTCTATCAATTGAAATAGGTTATCCCTATCTATTGTACAGACCCCTCATAATTTTGAACACTTTTATCAAACCTTCTCTGTCTACATTACTAAAGTCCCTTATTCATGGAATGATTCTCAGAAATCTCTTCTGCATATTCACTAAAGCTGTCATTTCCTTCGTAAATGTTGCTCCCTAAATTTGGCACAATACTCTAGTTGTAGTTAAACCAGTGCGCATAGGTTTAAGTCATTAATATAAATAGAGTAAGTTGATCATCTGACAGTCAGCCCCTAAGGATCTCCACTGTATTCCTCCTATCCAAAAAGATAAATGTTCACCATTTTTTTCTGTTCCTTGTCAGTCAACAATATCCATACTGACATTGTCTCTTTTGTTTCTTGGGTTTCAACTTTGCTGGCAAACCTGTTATTTGGCATTTAACCAAATGCCTTTAGAAAGTCCACATACATCCTGTCAACGACATAGGGCTCACCTGTCCTCTCTGTTACCTGAATTCATGCGAGCTTTCCTTAATTAATCTACACTTGTTCACAATACTGTAATGTTGTCCCTGATTATTATTCTTAAATGTTTATCCACTGTGAATGTTAAATTAAATAGCCTGTGGTTGCTGGGCTCATCCTTACACTTTTTTGAACAAAGTGTCATGCAATTCCCTATTTCTCTAATATCACCTGTATGTCTATGCATAATTGGACAATTGTGGCCAATACTTCCACAATTTCCATCCATAGTTTCCTTAACATTATTGATAGGTCCTATCTGGACCTGGTGTCTTTATAATATCTCATCTAGAATTTTATTTTTAGCCCTTTTAAAGTAGTGTTGTATCTGTCTCCTTTTTGCCTGGATTCTTCAGCTGTGTCAGAAGATGCACTTCATAAGGAACAGGTTTGGCTTCTGTATAAATGCCATTAGACTGGTTACTGGTGTTCACAGGGCTGTAAGTTTGCTAATGACATTTGAAACGTATTATTTTCCTATTGATATTGACTATGACAACTTAGAATTGACCCTGTAAATTTGACTTCACCACTGAACAAGCCTGTGATAAAGGATGTAGTTGAGATGCTTAATGAGCTAAAAAATGATAAAGAAGAGGTATTATGAAGGCTGGCTAAACTTATGTAAGCCAAACTCTATTTTAAATTGTTATTGGAAGTATTGAAACCAATATGGACAGTGTAGAGCTTCAAAAGATCATTGACAAGTTGATGGAGTGGGTGGACAGGCAGCAGATGAAGTATAGTGTGGAGAGCTGTGAGATAATCTATTTTGATAGAAAGAGAAATTCAGTATAAAATAAAGGATGCTTCTCCAAAGGATGTATAAAATCAGAGATCCAAGTGCACAGGTGTTAAACATGGCAGAAGAGGTGAAGAACATAGTTAATAAAGCACACAGTATCCATTATTCATGAAAGCATAGTGAACAACAGCAGGAAAATTATGCTGAACTTGTATATGACACTAGTTAAACATTAGCTGGAGTATCATTCATTACTCTGTGTCCCAGACTTTAGAAAGAATGTGAATGCATTGGAGAAAGTGCAGAAGAGGCTTCCAAAAATGGTTCCAGAGATGAGAAACTTCTGTTATGAGGATACATTGGAGGGGTTGGGAGTGCTTTCTTTGGATAAGACTAAGAGAAAGTTTAATTGAAATTTTCAAAATCGTAAAAGGTCTGGACAAAGTGGATATGGAGAAAATGTTGTCACTTGCAAAAGGATAAAGAGTGACAGGGCACAGATTAAAAATGATTTGCAAAAGAAGCAAATGAAATGTGCGAAAAATACATTTTAGATTAGATTAGATTACAGTGTGGAAACAGGCCCTTCGGCCCAACAAGTCCACACCGACCCGCCGAAGCGCAACCCACCCATACCCCTACATTTACCCCTTACCTAACACTACGTACAATTTAGCATGGCTAATTCACCTGACCTGCACATCTTTGGACTGTGGGAGGAAACCGGAGCACCCGGAGGAAACCCACGCAAACACGGGGAGAACGTGCAAACTCCACACAGTCAGTCACCTGAGGTGGGAATTGAACCTGGGTCTCCGGTGCTGTGAGGTAGCAGTGCTAACCACTGTGCCACCGTGCCGCCCACTATATTTTAATATAGTGAGTGATTCAGGTCTGGAGTTCTATACTGGATTTGGTATGGGGGCAGGTTCAACTGAGGCATTGGAGAGGGCATTGAATAATTATTTAATTAGAAAGAATGTGCAGGGTTATAGAGAAAGGATAAAAGAAAAGCATGAAGTCATGATGCTCATTTGGAAATCTGGTGTAGATACGATGGGTCAAATGGTCTCTTTCTGCAATGTGCATCTGTGAGGACCAAAATAATGCTGGAGGGTGTTGCATAAGTCCAGAGCAATGCTTTTATATTATTTAAATATTTACTCGCAGCCTTTTTAAAAAACAAACCAACATTTGAAACAAATATCTTTTAATGAAGCAAATGGAAAGTCAAACAGTGTACATAATGGTCAGTAAATTTAACCTTGCTCATTTTACACCTCTGAAGGTTCAAGGTTCTGCCATTCTTCTTTACATCAGTTGGCCACTGCATTCTCAGTCAAGATTGGCAGCATGATTGCAGTTGCCAAATTGTGTTGTGGTTGACGTAATTCTATAGCTTATCATTGTCCTTACGTGCACATATACGAATCCATGACTCTCATACTTTAAATTTCGGCAAGTCAGTAACATTCCCATTAAGTTGTAATTATAAAGTAATATGTATGTATATATAAAACTGATTATATAACCTGCTATTTAAAAAATATTCTATACTTTCTACATATATAATTATTTTATATATATGTATTGATAGATATGCATCAAAGTATATCTTTATGTAGCACTTCAAAAATATATTCATATTATTTTCAATTATTTTAAAATAGTTGAATACTCTGTTCAGATTCACTTAATCTATGTCTCAGCATACTTTTACAAAGTATTTTTCTTATTGTTGACTTATTTAAGACTATGGTTTGAATTAACATAGTTATCAATTTTCCAAAAGTACTTCTAAGTTCTTTTTTATTTTATATTTTCTCTAAATTGTATTTCAGTATTATGTAAAGCATTTCTCTGAGGTTGGAAGCTTCAATCATTGAACAGCAAACTCAGCTTGGATCTGATGGTTATTCTTGGTCTTCTAACAACATTGAAGTCTGCAGTGCACTGCTATCATTATGAATACAGAGCAGTTCATGATTCATGGAAATTTTCTGTCTTAACTTTCCACCTTCCCTCTTCAATATTTTTTGAGTTCCCTATTTTCCTCTGTTAGCCTCCCAGAAGTTGTATCTTGTACCTCACTCCAATGTTTGTTATTTGCAGCAAAACATGAACAATATCCAGGCTTAGACAGACAAGTGGCAAGTAATGTTACCATTGCCATTGCTAAATTTTCCATAATCAGCATCCTATGTGCTACTGTTGGCCAAAAACTAAGGTGGAGTAGCCATATAAATACTTGACCCATCACCCTGAATGAATAAAAAGAAATGTTCTGTGAATTGGGTGACAAGGAGGTTTTTTAGTCATAACCTCCTGAATATAAAAATTTTTAAAAATGGCTTCCACAGGCTTCTCTCCTTCTTGCTAGAAAGTGCTAATTTTCTACAATAATATCCAAAGCAGCTTCCTCCCCTATGCCTTGCCAAACTGTTGACTATCTATCTCTTCATATCATTATAAATAATGCTGATTCATTCCCATTGCCTGGTCTCTGGATCAGGGTCTAAGTAGCTGGTTCTTCATCTGTGAACCTGGGTAGTGGGTGTCAGTAGGTCAGATAAAGAATCATGATCGTATCTGATCTTGTTCTGACCTCAGTTGTCTATTTGTGCACTTTCTAACAGAGGTCACTGATTCAGATATCTAGCTAACTGTTTTTTCTCCTGCTCAGTTTCGGAAGCTGTGACCAATTGTTTTGTCCCAAATTATGCTCTAGTGAGAGAGGCTAATTTTCATCAGATTAAGGATAAAAGATGGAATGATCTAAGTAGAGTGGTTTCAGCTTTTCCCATTTACAGCTGGCTAATGGTTCAGAATTCTGTGCATGATGCTTGTATTCAACACCCATGGTGAGGGCAGCTTAAGTGATGAAGTCAGAGTTTGCTGCAAATAATCACCATCTATTATCTCTGGTGTTGGATTACAGAACATGAAGAACATGAAGAGGGAGGTAATGAAGATGATTCCCAATTGCTCTTTGTTTTTCCCAATGCCATCGTTTACTTATATAACTTAACACCACAAACAATTCCAGCACTCTTAATGTTGTGATATTACAAAAGGCAGGCATTTTAGAATATTATTTCAAGCTAGCTACTAAGGTTCTATTGTTTTCTCCTGTCTTGCCCACTGAAGACTTCTTCATGTGTGAGCATAGGTAGGATCTGACTTTGCAGCATCCTAATCTTGTCCTCACCTAATATCTACAGGTTTGTCTGGGATCAATACTTTCCAAACTTGCACCATTTAGAAAATACTCTGCATTTATGTTTTTTCTACCAAAGTGGATAACCTCACATTTATTTACATTATCTGCCATTTTCTTCTATATTCGCTTAATCTGCTGAAGCCTCGTTACACTCTCCTAATAAATCACATCCCATCTAGTTTGGTTTCATCAGCAAATTTAGAAATATTACATTTGATCCCCACATCCAAATCATTGAAGTATGTTGTGAACATTATGGACCAAACGCTGTTCTTTGCAACATCCACTAGTAACAGTCTGTCATTTGGGAATGACCTATTTATTCTTACCCTCTGTTTTCTGTCTGTTAATGAATTCATAATCTGTACTGGTATATTGTCACTAGTCTCATGAGATTTTTATTCACTAACTACTGTGCAAAACTTATTTAAAACCTTATGAAAATCCAAATATACCACAATCACCACTTCTGTATCTATACTGTACTTCATATAACATCCTCAAAATATCTAATATGTTTGTCATACTTAATGTCCTTGTCAATATATGATGTCTCTGCACAAATGTATCATTATTTCTTAAGTCAATAGGTGTTCCATGCTTTATAGATACTAACATTTTCCCTAAAATGTCTGAGTTTTACGTTTTTTCTCTTCCCTGTTTCTTAAATTATAGGCATACATTTGTTACATTCCAGTCTGCCAGAACCTCCTCAGAATCTCCAGACTTCAGGGACCCCCCACCCCCCTCCCCCTCCCCCATTAACTTCAAGAAGAAATATTTATCTACCTATTGGTTTTCTGGTAGAAATTTAGTCTGAGTGTTTAAGGATGCCTTAAGGACAAAGAGATTGGTCATAAAAGTGTGCAAAGTCAGAATGAATTTGAATTATGTTCCAAAACAATTTGTAGAGAGGTTTTGCATGTCAAGTCACCATAGTCTTAACAGACCATAGGTCTGTTCTCTCTCATTAGAGGGAGAACTGGTGGTAATTTAACCCAAGGGCCACCACCTCAAACAAGTGTTTGAGAAGGGAAGTCCTTCATGGTAACCTCCGCTAGCATGGGGATTGAATCCATGCTATTGACATCATACTCCTTCACAAACCAACTATCCAGCCAGCTGAGCTAAACCAACCCACTGTTGCAGAGATCATGGTTTCACATTGGTTTGAATTTGGAAACATAAATATATAATTGTGAATGATTACTGAGTGAATTTGGGAGCTGTAACATTGCAATTTATAACTTGGTTTCGGTGTTGTGGAATTGATCTTGATGGTCGTGCTTAACGGTGAATGGAAGTGCTTTAGATTATAAGAAAAACTTTGATATTGAGTGTAGTTGGACCTCCTCAAACACAACTTGTCAGAACTGATTTTTAAGTGCATTCCATTGTTACTACAAGTGTTCACTAATTCACAATCTTTACACTTAAAAATCAGCGAACCCAACAATCTTCAGACTTTCAAAATCCAACCCTGGTGGTGTCAATTGATATGCATGTTTGCCACTCATACTGTTTTCCAAATTCAAAGGCAATGAAGGCAACAATTCTACCGTAACCCAATCAAGAATGGTGTTGACCACCCTGCTGTCCTGTCCATATACAACCAATCAGAGATTATATCTTGTACAATTTCATGTATCTAGAACAGCGAATAGATTTGTTTTTAGCATTCTCCAATACAAGCTTCAAGGTTAATGTTAATATACAGGAAGGTGTTTCAACATTTGAAAATTTGCCATTTAGATTGAGTTGATTGCCTTTTAGTAAAAGGGTAAATATGAACTGTCAGGAATTTAAGGGTGTTGGAATCACACTTGTGATTTTTTTTTTTGTTTGGATTCATGTGTAACACAGTTGACCTTTATTTCAACAATTAGATTGTTTTTATGCATGCTGAAGTGAATTGCAGTGAAAGTTGTTTTAATGGTGAAAAGGTGTGGTGTTTTGCTCTTTAGCCGAAGTATTTTACCAGTTTCTCCTGATATGTCAATATAATTACTTTTCTGCTTTTCCATTTTGTGCCTTTCAATTTCATGCGTTGCTGCTTTTCTGCTTGCTACATGCTAATATCATCTTTAGAAGAGGTTCCAGAGGAAGGTATGTAGTGTAATCTGACATTATCCCACATTTTCTTTGTTCATCTATTTTTATTCACTCATTTTTCCATTTCAGTATTCTCATCTTTTTTTCATTCTTCATCTCCTTAGTTCTTATCTAATTTCATTTTTCAAAAAGCACTCTCACCTTTTCTTTTCCATTGATGGTTTTCTTAATTCTGCTGTTTTGCATTTTTCATTCTGAGTTTCTGTCATTTACATTTTCTCAATCACAATTTCCTCTTTTATTGTTTCTCTTTGTTTCTTTATCCAACCTTCATTTTTTTTAATACTTAGTTAACTTGGCTCTATAGTTCTGTGTACTCCATTATCCTCCATGTTATGTGACCTCCATTATCCTCCACATTGTGTATCCTCCATTATCTCAAATAAATCTTTCTTTCATAATCCCCACAATTGTATTGCCTTGACTTTCCTCAATCATTCTGTATTCTACAATATCCCCATTAATATTGCAGTTTTCATCACCCTCAATAAGTCTGTATCCATAGTTATCTCTAATCATTCTGCATCCCTCATCTTGATTATTGTGCATTCTTCAATCCATTTGTATCCTTTCTTTCATTCGCTATCCTTCTTTACACTAATCATTCTGTTTCCATGGTTATTACCAATATCGTTCATTATTTCCATTCATGGTGTGATGTCTTAAATTTCCATTGATGTAATTGCTTGTAGAAATTCAGGAATTTTAAGAAGGGGTCATTTAAGCAACTTTAGATTGTACAAATAAGAGATATTGCAAATAATTAAGTGATTTTAATTGTTCAAGGACTATACTGTCTTTGAGTCGTTTGTTAGTGTTGTTGGAAAGGTGGACCTCTTGCATTCTGTTGGGTTATTTATTGATTCTTCTTGGTGTCCCGTCTCTGCCACATTATTACCTTTTGTTCTCCAATGCTCAGTATTAATATGAATTTTGCTTCTTTGTATTTGCTACTCGCTGCGTGTACCTATCATCTTCCAGAAGCATACATTGAAGAAGGCATGTTGTTGTCTGTTACTCCAGTTTTCCTTTTCAGGAAACATTTTGGGCCAGTTATATTTTGGGAAATTTAGATTTTGTGACAATTGGGATAATTTTAACTCTCCCTGCCTTGGTAACCTCTATTAAAATAGTTGCACAGAGACTTGCTATGCTGTTCTTGCTCTACTCCCACTTAGCATTGTCTTAATTGGCTTCTGAGGTGTCCGTGTCATTGCTATTTAGGCTTCATTTGTTACTAGTAACGATGACATAACTCAGAAACAAATGGTTTCATTATCTGTTGGGTGGGATGCTCATCATAAACTTTCTGTTAGTTAAAATTTCATAAAAAGAGAAGAAATATATGCTCAGATTTAATAAAGATCATTTCTTAGTGGGGCTATGTGGAGGAAAATGGTTGGTCACAGACTTAATGGATGTGAGTCAAGAAACTGGCTTAAAATTGAGAGGGGAATTGACTGATGTCAATCTAATCCAAGCTATATTGTCTTTTTTTAACATGCCCAAACCAAACAGAGTTTGGGAGAAGGGGAGCTGAGTGGAAAGGAAATTGATAGATTGTAATTGGAATTCTGGTACAGATAGTTCTTGGATAACACGCATTCTGGCAGCGCGATTTGGGAACGGTATTTTCGAGAAGGCTTACCTCTGTTCGCAATAGCGCGCTTCCAGCAGGGATCAGTTCGTCCATTTGGTTCTGTGCATGGCAGTGTCTGTGCCAAAATCTCTGTGCCGTTCTGCACATGCGCCGATGTCAGCTGCTGTCAGAGCAGCTTTCTTTGAGAGGTACAGGACAGCGAGCAGCTTTCTTAGATTTTTTAAAATGTACTGTGTTGAAGTTACTTTTGTTTCATTAATAAATATGATTACAACCTTCATTCAGGCTGTGGTATACTTTGTGTTAGACTTTTAGGTGGTTTTTGAGTGATTGTGAGTGATTTGTTTTTGCTGGTCTGCCCATTCCCCCACTTTTCCCTTTGACTCCATTATTTCTATCAAATAATTTTCTATTCAGCAAGGTTTCACTGGAACCCATCTATGGCATTATAGAACAATTACCTGTACTGTATGGGAACATAAAAACAGGATTTGTCCATTCAGCCCTCAATCCTGTTCTGTTATTCCATTCATTTGTGGCTGTTATATGTCTTAACTCTGCATATCCATCTTTGCCAATGCACTTTAATACATTCCACTAACAATAATCAGTGAACTTCAGTTTTAAAATAGCAATTGATATAACATCAATTGTTGTATGTGTATGAGAGCCCTAAAATACTAACTTTCTTAGAATGTTTCTTCATTTCATTCCTGAAAGGGCTGGCGCTAATTTTTAAACTGTCTCCTTGTCCCGGATGCCATGAGTACTAAATCCTAACTGTTCCCTATGCCACCTTGAAAACTTTGATCAAATCACCCTTATTCTTTTAAACCACAACACTAGTTTCCACAATTTGAGAGAGTCCACTTATCGTTCTGACGAATGTATACCATGCTCCCTCCAAGGCCAATATCACCTTCCTAAAATGCTCACTGTACACCATATGTGGTCAAACTAGAGCGGTGCCAAGTCAAAACACGATATCTACTCCCAAGTATTCTGCTCTTCTAGATATAAAGAAATATATATATAATCTAGATATCATTGTGTATTTTGACAGTCCTACTCACATTTCATATACTATCATCTATCTTTGTGTGTTGACAAATTTGGATCAATTTCCACCCTATCAGCTAAGTTAACAAATATTTAATATTGTTGACACCCAAACACATCCTTGCAGGTTATTGTTCATCACATGCTGCCAATTAGAGTACCTTCCCATCATTCCATTTCCCCTCAACTAATATCCTGACCAGATCAATAATTTGCCCTCACTTCCATTAGTTTCAACTTTAGCCAACAATCACTTGTGAGAGATTTTGTCATATGTTCCTGAAAGTCCGTATAATTACATCCATAAACATGCTGTGGTTGCATAGTCATCTTTAGTCATCTCTGCAAAAAAAAATTAAATTCATCTGGCATTGTCGAGCTTTTACAGATCCACACTGGCTCTGATTAGCTGAAAAATTTCAAAGTATTCAATCACCCACTCCTTAACAAAAAACTCAACCAATGTTACTAACAACTGATGTCAGATTAACTGGTTTATATTTTATTGGTTTACCCTTCTTAACTTTCTTAAGTAGCTGAATGTCATGCACAATTTTGCCATCTAAAGAAATGGTTCCTGAATTGCGAAAAGTCTGAGAGATTATAGTTGGAGAATCTATGGTCTGTTTACCTACTTCCTTTAAAATCTTGGGATTAAAAACCATCTCGTCCTGGAGATTTTATATTCTTTAATGCTATTCACTTCCCCTTTACTGTTATTTTGTTCACTCTAATTTTGTAGTGTTCTTTTCCCTGATTCAATTGTTTCCTTGGAATAGCTGACATGTTGACTTCTTCTCTCGTGTAAATGCTGATACAAATCAGCATGCCACTTATTTCTTTGTCACCCTATGTTGGTCTTTGTATCTTTCTCATCTGCCAACTCTTTTTTTTGTAGTTTTGTATATCTTTTTGTTTTATGTTGTATTTTGTCTCTTTAGTTGTCCATGGCTGTCTATTTTAGTAAGCAGAACTCTTGTCCTTTTGGATTATAGACTGCTCCGAATCATTTCCACCAACCATCTGCTTTTTAACTTGGTAATGAATTGTCCAGTATACTGTGGATTATGTTTGTCTTCTCTCATTGAAATCAGCTTTAGCTAAATCTAGAGTCTTAGCCGCTGTTTCATGTTTTGCCTTTTCAAATATTATGTTGAAACTTATCATATTAGATAGATGTGTATGTATTGTTGCCTATCTCATTACTAAACCTAATTTTAACTTATTGGTTCCTGGACATAGTTTTTTGCAGAAATCACCCAGGACACACTCAAAAACTGCAACATCTTTCTGATGTGATAGTCTGTTTATCCCAACCGATATAAAAATGAAAGTCCCATGTGAAAACTTTGTTACATGCATGCTTATTCTGAACATTTTCACAAGCTACCACTTCACTGCAACTATCACTACAGCTTTAAATCTCTTAATTCCTTAAGTCTACACATAGAATATTCAGTGCTTGAGCACTTGCCATATGAACTCTCTTAACATTGAAGCAATGTCATCCTTAATTGCAAAGGCAATTCGATTCCTTTACCATTTCACCTATCTTTCCTGTAGATTATAAGCATGTATATTTAGCTGCCAGCCTTGACCATCTGACAGGCATGTAATAGCTACCATGTCAAATTCTCTAAGTTGAATTTGTGCCTGTAACTCAGACCATTTCTTTCCTTATAATCTGTGAATTTATATTTTTAAGATTGCCTTTAATACATGCCCTAATGTTCTGTTCCACTTTTTCAGTGACCTGTTTCCAACTTCTCTTTCCTGACTTATTGGCTTTATATGTCTGAGACTTATGTCAACCTCCAGTGTTTATTATGCAATTTCTGATGCATATCCTACTGTCTTTCCTTCCATCTCTTATAAAACTATTATCTATACTATATTTCTCATCTGATTCAATCCTCCCTATTTACTAGCTTAGCACTGCAACTCCCTATTTAATCTTTCTGTTTAATCTGCCCATTTCACTTGGTGCAAGTGCCAAAGAATGACCCCGAAATTGTATTTAAGACCCATGAAGTCGAATCCCTCTTTCCCATAGCACTCTTCTTCAGCCATGTTCCGTCACTCCAATTCACTTGTTCGTGTGGCAGTTCATATCTGGTTTGGGTGACAATCTAATGTTTATAGTTCTTGAGGGGCTAGTTTTTGGTGCTCCTCTCATTCCTCTGTTATTGATTTGAACATGAATACACCCCCGTTCTTCTCCAAAATCTTTTTGAGCCTGGTTTGATAAGCACCTTGTTGGGGTGCCTTGTAGGAGTGCTTTAGACATTTGTTCCAGCTCAATCTTCCTAATTTTGAATTCCCTACAATTATCACTCGGCTCCCTCCTCTGAGCTCCCCATGTTGATCTCATAAACTCCATCCTGATGCTGTTCATGCCTGGTAGGAATTCCCCAAATCTGGAGCACACTGTGCAGATATTGATCCGACTCTGTTGCTCAAGACTGTTTTCCATTAACACTCCAGCTCAATAATGACAAAGCAGAGCGATTCAAGATGGATTCGCCGATTACAAATGTTTTTAATCAGGATAATCTCACTGTCCTGATGTTCCCGCATACTACCTACTACCCACTCAACTTGCTCTGTCATCTGTTATATAAAGCTTTAGTTTGTCGTAGTTTCTCTTAGTATTTTTATGCACATTAACTTGGACTGTGGACAATCCACCTGATGATAAAAGTTTACCTGTAGACAAAATAAATTAACTCTACCACATATGTAGATGTAAAAGTCTGTAAAAAAAAAATTGGTTCTAGTTTTGAAAAAATCAGAGATGAAATGTTATTAGCTTTCATTGACAGTGCAGAAATTTTAAGTAACTCACTCAGAAAGTGGCTGTCCAACCAGAGATGAGACAAGTGATAATCTTAAAGCACAATGCTGTTGTGGTATGGTTTACATTCTAAACAGCAATCTTTGGTTGTTTTGAGTTAAGGATATGCAATGAAATTGAAAATTCATGTTCATGGTCCAATGAAATGGCTAGAGTGTGAAAGTTATATATCATGTTACCCTTCCTCTATTTTGGGCCATCATTCAAAAGTTGCGACATTTTAGAGAACTTGTCCATCTGCTTTTCAGGACAGTCAATGATGTATATCATTGTATTCCAAATAACACAGCATCAAACTCCCATTTGAGGAATTGAGAACCTCTAAGCATTAGCAAAAAATCAAAACAGAGCTGTTCTTGCGTCTGTTAGTTTGAATGGTTTTATTTCTGAAATGCCAAGAATTTAAGAGTGTTTGAGTGAAACTTGGGTTTTTTTAATGTTTTGGCTTATGCCATTTAACATTAGATGGTGTGTGTGAATACTGAAGTAAATTGGAGTGAATGTAATATGACTTCAAGACTTCTCTTTGGTCTTCTACTGCTTTTCGCTGGTATAAATAAGTCAATTTTTTTTTTATTTTTCCACCTTATACCTATAATCCCTGCACTGCTGCTTTACTGCTTGCTGCCATTAATACCACCTTTAGAAGAGGTTATTGAAGAAGGTATGTATTGCAATTTCATTTTCCTTCCCTTTTCTTCATCTGTTTTCTTCCTTAATACCCTATTATTTCCTGTCACTCTTGAGTTTTGCCATTCTTATTTTTGTCGTTTCTCTTTCTACTTAATTCTCAATTTCCTTTCTGTTAGAATGTGATGTCCAGATACTTTACTGCATTCTCCTATTTCAGTTTCATTCTATATTTCTTTTGTTAGCATTTTCTTCCTTTGTATTATCATTTTCATCTTTACTGTTTTATTTCTCAGATTCATGTTTAAAAAAATTCTCCCATGTCATCATGCACAATCATTCCACTGAATTGCTATCTCTCATTATATCATATCCTTGGCATTTTCCATCAGTTTTCATCATTGAACATCTTCATTCATTCTGGATGCTTCATCATTATTGTGTATTCATCGACATCTTGAATGACTGCATATTACTCATCATCACCATCATTTATTAAATGATGTATGTGTGTGTGTTTCATTAATTATTATAGAAAGGAGTTTTATTCAATGTAATCTAAACAGCTTCTGTTAACATGAGTACTAGAAGCAATGCTAAAACTTAATTGTAATACTATTAATTATTCTATGGATAGATGTAGCTAAAATGAATAATTTGGCAAAACTGGAAAGGAGGCCGTCTTGCATTTCATTTAATGGTTTGATGATTCAACTTGGGGTAGTCCTATGTCAGCTGCATTGACATTTATTTTGCTCTTTAACGCTCAGTATTAACATATTTTGCTTCTTTGTATTTATTGCTCACTGCATGTACCCCGACCTCTGTCAGAAGTACACCATGAAGAAGGTATGTTGTTCTCTGCTGTGTGTTTTTCTCTATCATGCATCAGATTCTAAGTTATTCTAAGTCTGAGTTGCAGAGTGATCAGATCAGTTCCATTCTGAGACTGTCAAATCATGTGACAATGGAGACAGTTGTAATTCACCTTTCCTAGCATGGTCAATACAGCTGTACAACAGCTTAACACTTGATTCTTGCCTGATATTACATAAACTGAGCCATTACAGAGACTGCCAGGTTATCAAGGTGCATGCTTGACTCAGACGAGCACCACATTTGGATTCTGACGATGACATTAAAATTGAATTTGCATTTTAGCACCTTATTACACAACTTGATCATCCTGCTCTGAAAAATATCATGTGGAAGAAGTGGTTTTTGTTTTATTTTGATGTTGTCTACATTTTATGCCACTATTTTTGGATTTAATTTAATCTATAATTTGAGTTTTTTCTGATAATCTTCCCAAAGTTATATCTCAATTGTGAAGTTTTTATGTTTGTGCGCTGACGTCCATATATATTATCATCTAATAATTGTGGCACATCAGAAGATTTGTTTATCTGCAGAATTTGCTGATGGAGACAGCTGTGTCTGACACATAATCCCAACTTCATACTCTTAGATAGGGAATGGAGAGTTACAACATTAGCTAAGAACTAAGTAAGGAAATGTTGCTTATATTGTTAATCTGTATTGTTTTTGTGCATTCAAAAACATTTTATTTACACATGGTTATAAAAGTAATGAATATATTTGAACATGAGGTCAAATTTGTGCTTGTTTCTATCAGAATCTTAATCCAATCAGAGTTGTATCTATGTTGGCAGTTAGAAGGCAGCTGTCTATATTCACATTGCTGATTCTTACTGAGCACAACCACTGCTCATGTTAATGCAGTTCCTTTCATGTCCATGCAATTGGTGATTCTTAACTACCATAACTTGTTATAGTGAAGCAGGATAATGTCAAACAAGGGGTTTAATTGATAAAATGGTAGAATAACAAGCAGCCTGTAAAATAGGACCTATCTGAAACTTCAGTAACTCCACAGTTAGTTTAATTTAAATGTGAGAAATAAGTCAGAGTACAAGCACATACACATCCAACTGAAATCAGACCTTGATTGACATCAAGCCCACTCTAACCTCAGAGCTGAAAATGTGTTGCTGGAAAAGCGCAGCAGGTCAGGCAGCATCCAAGGAACAGGAGAATCGACGTTTCGGGCATAAGCCCTTCTTCAGGCTTATGCCCGAAACGTCGATTCTCCTGTTCCTTGGATGCTGCCTGACCTGCTGCACTTTTCCAGCAACACATTTTCAGCTCTGATCTCCAGCATCTGCAGCCCTCACTTTCTCTCAAACACTCTAACCTCAGGTCAACAATGTGTCTAGATCCTGGAACCTTTAGAGCAGTTTGACTCAGTGCAAGCTCACAGTCAGTGTACAAGTTTCACTTAAGTGGAATAACTGTCGAGAATACATTGACTTAATGTTTGTTTTGCTCTGTTGTGTTTTTTCATTGCAATGCACAGTTTGTGGAAATGAAGAAGAAGACGGTATTTTTGCTTTATCTTCAATGTAAAATTCACCCCACTGAACTCTAACTGCCTTTCCCTTTCCCCAATTCTCTGGGGTTAATTCTTCTAAATGCGTGGCTTGAGATGATCCAATAGCAGCTATATAAAACATTATACAGCTGCAAGATTCAGCAAGCACTTTGACTAACAGATTTCACTGCAGTGTTCATTAAATCTTTACAACCTGTTTATTTTTGGTTTTATTCACAGTGCTGATTGCTAAAATATTCATGTTGTATGGTACACTGTCAATTTCATAATCTGTCTTTATTTCATAATCAGTCTAATTTCTTTGAGGATTAGTGTGTCTGTTTTTGCTCATATCACTGGTAGCAGAATGTGACAAATAAAAATGTTAACTGTGAGTTGGGTGACATTTCTGCACGATTAACGATATTGACAGAAGTTTTGGCAGAAGGCTGTGTATTAGCTTCTCCACAGTAGGAAGATCTGGTTAAATTGTGGAAAAGACTACAAGTTGGAGTGGGGGTCTGTAGAGGAATGGATTTAATGTCCATGGACCGACAGCCTCACTTCTGTCGACTTTTAAAATGGAAAAGTTAATTATGAAAATCATGCAGGAGTGCATGTTGTCCCCTTTATGTCGGTTTTGCATTCCATTTCCAAAGGGAAATGCATCACCTACTGGATAGGAAGTTGGTACAGTTGAAGCTATCAGCATCTTAACTCACTTTAAATACAATCCTGGGATATGTTTTGATATGCATGACATTCACTTTTTCAGAAGGAATTATGCTTAATCTAGGAATGATTTGGAGATGCCGGTGTAGGACTGGGGTGGACAAAGTTAAAAATCACACAACACCAGGTTATAGTCCAATAGGCTTAATTGAAAGCACTAGCTTTTGGAGTGCTGCTCCTTCACCAGGTAATTTTGGATCACTTGATGAAGGAGTAGCACTCCGAAAGCTAATGCTTCCAGTTAAACCTGTTGGACTATAACCTAGTATTGTGTGATTTTTAACTTAATCTAGGAATCAATTGATCAAAATATATATCTCCCTCTGTATTCACTAAGTAGGCAAGGGTGAAGGGCGCATGGAGTGGTGTTGATAGGTGAAGGTTTGTTGGAAGGATGATTAAACAAGCCAACAGAGTGAGCCAGCACCTTGTTTGTACACAAGTGGTAGGTACACCCTGATAAACTGTGTAGAGTGTAACTTAATGGAACACACAGCTAAATACGGAGGGCGAAACATATTGGACCATTACAAAAACAAAACATTGAAAGCTTAGCTATTGGAAGGAAAGTTCTGTGCAAACATGTTGCTTCAGTTGGGAAGAACAACTGTGTGTGTGGTTTTCATTACAGTGATGTCGTGTGTAAAAGACGCAATGTTGCATTTGAATGTGATTGTCCATTGCGTTTGTGAACCAACAGGAATCAGTGTTTGTCACTTTTCCGAAGGTAGCATGCTAAAACATGGGCTATTTGTTCATTTGTAATGTTCCATAGTATCTCAGTGACAGTTCAGTTCCCATAATCCATTGATAATTAGTGACAGCAAGAAAATTATGTTTCCTTTGGACCCCATCCCACCCATTTTCTGTTGTATAAGTAACCCCAATAATGCCCGGAAGTTAATGTTTTTGCTGTGTTGTGCAGGCAGTCCTGGTGGATATTAATTTATGTGATCAGCACTGCTGCATGAAAAAGACGGTGGTCCCATGAATATCTGTAAACTGGGGTAAATTGTGCAAAAGACAAAAGCACTATTTTCATGTCAAACATTGTTGTCCTGACTTCCCCAACCTATGGCCTGAATACCAACCATGGCAGTGAGGCCACTATGATAGATTGTTGATCCATAATCACATTGCCTAAAATTTTGAAACTAGGAAAGAGTTGTATCAGGCTGCAGGTATTGTTCAGGTGTAGAAGTTAGAATTAAGGATGGGGGAAGACCTGAACACACTACACAGAATATTAAACAAATGAGACAAAACAAACACAGCGTGCAACTTCAAATCAAGCTATGCAAAGTACATTTGTGCAAATTGGGAAAGCACTTCTAAAATCAAAAATTAATTTTTAAAAACTTCATGATTTAATACTTGGATGCTTCTACTAGGCAATGAAATAACTTGACAGGCTGTTATTCTGTCACCAAGTCACCCTTTATTTACATGTGGTGAGTCCTTGACACTGATCCAGCTTTTGCAGAGCCAGCTCTGAGTGAACAGGATGTCTGACACAGTTAAAACATGTGCGGCTGGAAAAGCACAGCCAGTCAAGCAGCATCTGAGGAACAGGAGAGTTGACATTTCGAACATAAGTCCTTCATCAGCAGTCAGCATTCCTGATGAAGGGCTTATGCTCGAAACGTCGACTGTCCTCCTCAGATGCTACCTAACCTGCTGTGCGTTTCCAGTGCCACACTTTGTGACTCTGATCTTCAGCATCTGCAGTCCTCACTTTCTCCTAGGATGTCTGACACTTCTGTTTTTATCTGTCAGCCAGGATTCCCTGATCAACAGCCCCAATCAGGGGCGGTTTATTTTATGAGTTCCATCTGGCTGACTTCATTGCAATCACTACAGGCAATATTGTGAAGTTAAAGATATAAGTGAGTGAAGTATTTTAGGTGTTAGCTGAGTTTAGAGGTGGAAGGTAGAAATGTAGAACCTATGGTCATAGGTCCAGATTCATTTCCCTGGATTGGCAGATGATAAGTCTGCATTTAATATTAATTTATAAAAATTAACCTGTTTTAACATTTAACAGTTTGAGAATCTTAGAATCACAATATTCTGCTGCTGAAAACTGAATAAAATGCAGCACGCTTTGAAAAATTGATCAAATCTGTGAAGTGCCTCACTCCCTATGTGTTTTATTAAATATCAATTTTGTTTTTGTTGGTATGTTAGCTATTGGCATATCTAGTTATACTAGTCAAGCCAGAGCACAGCCACTTTTTAATTCTTAATTTTATTCATTTTGACATTATTGAAAATTATAAAGGTATTTTGCAACAATCCGTTGTCTTTTGATTGTTCCATTTTGTTACTGTCATCTTCTCAGATTTGTTATGTTGTTCTTTGTTTTCCTCCCCAGCTCCTATTTTGTTCTTAAGTTGTTGACTCATGTTTCGGTAGTGTTCCAGATATTTGGTAACTTATAATGGACCAGGGAAGAAACTATTATCAGAATCCTGGTTTCTGGCTGCTATTCCAGAGAGAGAATCATGTGTGCAAATGGGAGCAGGCTCAGCTCTGATGGTTTCTGTGAATGAGTAGCCTGCTAGCATACACTGAAAAATAACCACACTTGAATAATTGGCACTTGGTGTGGATATTGAACAATGACCATCATCTGTAGGACTGCCCCCAACAAGGAGTCAACACCTTCAGGCAATCAAAGGAAAAATTGAGGATAAAACACATGATTTTATTTGTAAGGCAGTAGATTGTATTTTTAATGCCATTACGCTTTGTTTTTAATTTTGGATAATACGTCTAATTTATTTTTTATGTTCACTTTTTTTTAATTTTGCTACAGAGGAGGAGAAACCAAGGATAAAGTAAGTAGTGATTTATTACAGCTTGAAGGTTTATTTAATGGAGCTGTAGTCCTTTTCCTTGTTCTGCCTTCTCCTTCATTTCCTTGTTTGATATGTCTTTCTTTCATACTCTACTTCCTTTTGCTTTCTCTTGTTGTTTTCTCCTTTTTACTTCTGCCTTTTTGAAATCTTGTTTTTGTCCTTATTTCTTTGCCATCCATCTCTCTCTCTCTCTCTCTCTCATTCGCTGTTCTCTTCCTTTTTATCTCTATTTGACCTTTGGTGGATCTCTGTTGCTAAGTTCCAGACAAATTCACATGATTCCCCAGTTTTCTCCATTGGATATTGCCCAAAGAATTACAGCTAGTTCCAATGATATTCGCTCCCTTTAAGCACCCCCATTATTTGGAATGCAAAATTATTGGACTTCCCTTATCTCTTTTTATTTTGTTTGTTCATGTTTCCTTTTTATTGCCTTCCGCTATTCAACTTGGTATATCTTGATTGGGGGAGAGAATGAAGTGACCTGCTGCAGCAACCTGGACAGCTGAAGGGACATTGCATTATGTTGGGAACAACTGCTCCAACTTGGGATCTGAAAATGCTGACCAGGATTATTCTAGCATTGCAAGGAGCCACAACAATGACTCCTAAATAGACAGTATCACTGTCATTTCTGTGACTTTGGAAAACTCAGGGCTCCATAAAAGACAGTGTAATGGGTGGACAAACTCTGACCATCAGATTTCCCTACATGTCCCAAAAGTTGGTGCAGTGTCTTTAATGTGAAAAAAAAAACTGGCAGTGAGCAAGAGCAATCAATACAGAGCCATGGCAGTAGAGATTAAGATCCCCCATGGAATTGAAAATGTTTCATTCCCCAGAGCGCACCACATCCTTCACAAAAATGAAGGGATAATTTGCAAAACATCCCCAGGACCAAGTTCTAGGAGTCATTACTTCCCATTGTTTTTTTTTTACAGAATGACTGCTCCCAAAATCCCAGAAGGAGAGAAAGTTGACTTTGATGTGAGTACAGGAAATTATCCAACAAATGATTCATTACTCCTATGCTTGCTGTTTCATTGATGGCTTTTTCTTTATTCACTAATACCCGTTAGCAATGATTGTAAGGTCATCATTATTGTTTCTATTCTGAACAGGAATTAGTGAGAAACTACTTTTTCTACTTTCTCAAAGCAGCCACCCCTCCTCTCCTATAGGGATGTGTTCAAAATGGAGCAAGGCTTAACAGTCACTGACAATTCTCTGGAACTTACTTAAGGGGGAAATTTTATGAATGAAAGCAGCAAATTAGCATCAATGTACTACGTAATCCTGTGAAGATAATTCCAATTTAGATTGTATCATTGACCAATACCCAGAAGTGCAATCCCAGCAAGCGTACGAGAGGGAGAAACCTTGCATAATTATTTTTCTCCCTGTCTAGAAAACCACCAATGAGATCACAATAAAAGTTCAAAAATCTCTTTGATCCATTATTTCCATTCTTTCAGAATATCTACATAAAGGTGGCATGTAAGCAATGTAGTTGTGAGTGTAAAATTACAAAGTAGTGTTGATATTACACGAATAGGGAGAACTGTGACAAAATGGATTTCAATGAAGGCTGCAGTGGGGTCATCCACCATGACCCAAGAAAGGTTCTAAATGTTGAAAAACTAGAAACAGTAGAGGTTAAAAAAAAGGTTAGGGAGCTAGTTAAGTGTCATGAATAAGTACAGAAAATAATCAAAAATACGAATGGAATGCTGATCTTTGCATCGAGGGGATTAGACTATAAAAGTGTGGAGGTCATGTTTCAGCTATACAGGATCACACCTGGAAAACTGTGAACAATTCTGAACATACTCAGGAAGTATATGTATAGTCTTGCGGGAGTGCAGACATAAAATGCAGACATAAAATAAAACCATAAATTGGTTTATGAGAAAATGCCTGGACGAAAAGGATTAACTTTCAGAAATTACCCAAACTAGTGTATTCTCTGGAATTCAGAAGGATGAAGGGTGATTTGATCAAAGTTTTTAGAAATGTAATGGATTAAGTTTGGAAAAACTATTCTCAATGGTTATGAGTTCCAGGATGATGAAGCATCATCTAAACCTGACAGCCAGACCTTCCGGGAGTAAAGTTCGGAAACTGTACCTAAAGGATGGTAGAAGTTAGGAAATCAGTCAAAATTTTTAAGTCTGACATTGATGGTTTTTGTTATCTAAAGGTATTGTGGGGAAGATGGTGAGTTAGGTTGCAGTGGTCAGGACAGATGTCATTTAATGGTGGAACAAGCTTGAGGGGCCAAATGGTTTATTCCTATTCCTATACAGTTTTTCACTGTAGTTGTAATGAATCAATCTAGTGTTGTGCTCTCAGTCATTATTGTAAACAACCTGTTCCAGCTGTTAGCACAAGCAAGATTAGTTAATAGAACAAAAACTAAGAAGGAAAATTAGTTGATATAACAAACCAGTATATCAAGTAATGCATTTACCATTTCAAATTTGACACTAACTAAATACCAGCAGTATTCAACTCAGCTGAGGTTGTGGTGTACAATTGCTTAGACCTGGACTTTTGCTCATGAATCAGCTAACTTGAGTAGGAAATCTTCTTGCTCTCTGTCCCCATCTCAACAGACAATCTCCCAAAATGTGGGCTCCCTGTGTTCCTGGGGGTTGCAGAATAGAGTGAGACCCACTGCATTGGGATGCAGATTTGAGCTAACTATGGGACTGCCTTCAGACCCTAAGGGGGACAGTTCAAATGACCTGCCTTGATTGTGTGGGACATCACCCTAGTTGTTTTGTTACAAAATAAGGCCATCTAGTCCACACCCATCAAACCACCTCACCCATTCCCAATTTCATATAACTCCATGTCAAGTTAGTTCTGTCTCTGCCTCCCACCCATCATTCTTTGGACTTTCACTTTCCTTGTCAGCACACAAAATATTCAACATAGCCACACCTCAGGAACAATGTTTAATTTAAGTAAAATAAAGTTCAAAATATCTACTGTAACCTTTACTATGGCTAACAAAAACTTCCATTCATGGAACCCATTCAAAAGATTAGAAGTCCCTCAAGTGCTTAATCCAATATAAACATTCATAAAAACAAATAAAAGATAGCCAGTCTTTTATAACTTCTTTGCTTTGTCAATCAACTGTGAACTTGCAACACCCTAATAAGCCAATGCTGAGTTTTAGAAAATGCAAAGCAGTAAGGTTTGCATTATGATAGCCCTTGGGAAAATGACAGCAAACAACTAATGCCATTCATAAAGGAGTGGGGATTCAAATAACCAACAATTCTGACAGTTCCACAGACCATTTACACCCTTCAAGAGCTTTCATGATTCTTAAGCATTTGTAACTGCCACACAGTGGTTAAAACTCTTGCAAAAAGAGATCTGTTTGAGGGAAACACAATCTGAGTACCACGTTTATTTGGTTATGCTGAGTTTGGATTTTAAGAGATGTCTCACTTTTTTCCACTCTCAGCAAAAATGGGATCAGTCAGAAATACGAGTGGGATTTCTAGATCCAGGCCCCGTCTACAATTTTTAAAAGTCTGCAGAATTTCCACCACATCATGAAAATCCAAGTAATAGATGAGTTTCAAAGAGGTTTGTTTCTTTAAGGTCATTATCGTTGGGAAGTGATTATAATGAACCATTTATTGAGTTCAAAACAGAGAAAATTATTGAATGAAGTTCCTTTCGGTCAGCAGTAAATTTGTGCTTCCTGTATTTGACAGATGTTATAAGATTATCAAGTCAGCAAAATTAGCAGAAAATAACCTCTTTTTCCTAAGCAAATAATTTAATTGTGTATTTTCCTTATATCAGATGTACAAGGTGTGTGCATAGTAATAGATTAATGTGTTTGTCTTATACAACAGTTCCTGGACCACACTTTGCACTCAATATGATTTTGATGATGTCTTTTACATTTGTATTAATTAGTATTTTTCCAGAGGTTTGGAAGATGTTCAATAGAGTAAAAATCATGGTATAGACACACTGAGATTGTACCCTCCTTTGTTTGAATTTGTTCACTTGTGGAATATGACTCAGTCATGATCTGATATTTTATTCTACTGCTCTGATTTTTATGTGTTTGTGTGGTATTTAGGACATCCAGAAGAAGCGCCAGAACAAAGATCTGATGGAGTTACAGACTCTGATTGATCTTCATTTTGAGCATAGGAAGAAGGAAGAAGAGGAACTGATTGCTCTGAAAGAAAGGATTGTGAGTGTTATATTGATATTAAAGCAACAATCTATCAAGGAGGCACCATGGATGCAGTTTAGAGTTTTTTTTAAATTTTATTCATAGGATGTGGGTGTCACTGGCTGGACCAGCATTTATTCCCCATCTTTGATTTCCCTTGAGATGATCATGGTGAGGCACCTTTTTGAATTGATGCAGTCCACTTGTTATGGGTACACCAACAGTGCTGTTTGGTAGGGATTCCCAGGACTTTGACTCAATGACATTGAAGGAACACCTAGTTCCAAGTTCAGTTGGCAATGTTTCCATACATCGGCAGTCCTTATCCTTTGACGTAGTAGAAATCAAGTGTTTGGTAAGTTGCTGCTATGCATCTTATGGATGGTACACACTGCTGTCACTGTGTGTCAGTGAAAAAGTGAGTGAATATTTAACTGCATGAATGAGGTCCCAGTCAAATAGCTATGTTCCCCTGGATTGTATCATGCTTTTTGAGTGATTTTTGGAGCTGCACACATCCAGGTCAAATGAATAGAATTCCATCACACTCCCAAGTTGTGTAAAAATTGTGCTCAGGCTTTTGGAGTCAGGAGGTGAGTTACTCATCTCAGAATTCCCAGCCTCTGACCTGCTTGTGGAGTCACAGAATTTATAATGTTGGTTCAGTTCAGTTCCCAACAATGGTAATGTGCAAAATGTTTATAATGAGCATTTCAGTGATGAAATGTCATTAAATGCCAAGGAGATTGTTATATATTCCCTGATTGCAAATGAGTGCCTGCCAGTTGTGTGATGTGAATGTTATTTTCCTCTCATCAACTCAGTTCTGAATATTGTCTAGATCTTGCTGCATTTAGACATGGCCTCCTTCAGTAAGTGGCAAGCTATAAATGGTGCTCGGTGTCACCTCATGCTGTAATTACCATGTCAAATTGTGACTGTATCTGTGATATTGTTGTATGACTGTACTGTACTATATCATGACAGCCTTGGCAATGTAAACAATAGAAATTTGCCTCTGCTAGTTGTGATGTATTGAGAAGGGTTGCTAAAAGGAACAAAATGGACAGGCAATGGCAAAATTCAAAGAGTGAATGGGTGAACTATAGAAATTGTTTATTCTTGTCTCGTGCAAGAGTGCAACAAGAACATGGTCAAACCATGGCTTATGAGGGAAGTTAGAGATAGCATGAGATGCTCAAAAGAGGCAAGAAAAATAATAGACTTGAGGATTGGGAACAGTTTAGATGTCAGCAAAGAGGGATCAAAGGATTGATTAAGAAGGGCAAAGTAGAGTGTGAGAGTAAGCTTGTGGGAAACATAAGAACCGACTCTCCAAGTTTTGGTAGGTATGTAAACAGAAAAAGATTGGTGAAAACTAATGTAGATCCCTTCCAGTCAAAAACAAGGGAATTTATAATCGGGAAAAAGGAAGTGGCTGATGAACTAAATTGCTACTTTGCTTCTGTCTTCACAAAGGAGGACACTTATCCAAATCTGAGTTAGTGATGCTGTTCTGAAAATACTTGCAACAGTCCCAATACACACATCCCTTAGCACAAAGGGTAAAAATAAAGCAAACTAGAGCTTATGGGCTTGGAGTAAGAGAGCGAGAGAGGTCAGCAGCCTGTCTCACACACCCCCTGCTGTAACTGAACTGACTAAAGCTTTTAAATTACTTGCAGTGTGGAAACAGGCCCTTCGGCCCAACAAGTCCACACTGACCCGCCGAAGCGCAAACCACCCAGACACATTCGCCTACATTTATCCTCTTTACATAACACTACGTGCAATTTAGCATGGCCAGTTCACCTAATCTGCACATTTTTGGATTGTGGGAGGAAACCCACGCAGACACGGGGAGAATGTGCAAACTCCACACAGAGAGTCGCCTGAGGCGGGAATTGAACCCGGGTCTCTGGCGCTGTGAGGCAGCAGTGCTAACCACTGTGCCACTGTGCCACTGTGCCGCCCACTTTTTTTAAAAGACATAACGGATATTAGATTAGATAAAGTTCTGAATGAATTAAAAAAAACTCTAATCTAAACAAAGGCTAACTACAGCTAGTTGGCCACTTCCCTTTGATTATATATATTTTTTAAAAGACATTAAAACTTTCAGCCTGAAACAGTCTCTGTTAGGGGTAAATAAGGGGCCCCAATAAAAATTTCAAATCCAGCCTAGTTGGAGCCTGACCACTTACCCCCTCTCTGGAAAAAAAACTCAAGAGCATAGTAACCTTATAAAAAGAACCAGTATTGTGATATACAACAGGGAATTATACACCAATGAGCCTACCATTGGTCGTGGGGAAGATACTAGAGTCCATTGTCAAGGATTTTATAGCAGATCACTTCAAAAACAATAGTAGAATCAGACACAATCAGTATGGTTTTTAAAAAGGGGAATCATGCTTGACAGATCTACTAGACAGATCACAAAGATGAAACTAGTAATGTTGATCTGGGAAGCCAGTAGATGTGATTTATTTAGACTATCAGAAGGATTTTGACAAAGTCCCATATTAGAGATTAGTGTGTAAAATTAAAGTACATGAAATTGGCACATTGTGTTGAGATGGATAGAAAACCTTTTAGCAGATAGGAATCAAAGAGTAAGATTAAATGAGTCTTTTTTCTGAATGGCAGGCATTGCTTAGTGGGATGTTGGAGGGATCAGAACCAAGACCCCAGCTATTCACAATATATGTTAATTATTTAGATGAGGGAACTAAATGTAATACGGCAAAAGTTGCAGATGACTCAAAACTGGTTGGAAGGGTGAGCTATGAGGAAGTTGCAGAGATTCTGCAGTGCGATTTGGACCAGCTAAGTGTGTGGACAAATGCATGGTAGGTGCAGTATAATGTGCATAAATGTGAGGTTATTCACTTCAGTAGCAAAAATAGGAAGGCTCGTTATAAATCGAATGGCTGTAAGTTGAGAGAGGGGAATGTTCAACAAGACCCGGGTGTCCTCATGCATCAGTCACTGAAAGTAAGTGTATAGGTGCAGCAGGTAATAAAGAAGGCAGACTACTTATTGGTGTTCATAGTGAGAGGATTCGAGTACAGGAATAAGGACATCTTGCTGCAAATATATAAGGAAATGGATGAGGCCATACCTGGAATATTGTGTGCAGTTTTGGTCATCTTAATTGAGGAAGGATGTTCTTACCAAAGAGAGAGTGCAGTGAAGTTAACCAGAATTAATTCCTTGGATGGCAGGATTAACATATGAGAACAGATTGAGTCAGTTAGGATTGTATTCACTGGAGTTTAGAAGAATGAGGGGATATGTCATGGAAACCTATAAAATTCTAACAGGACTGGACAGTGTGGATGCAGGAAGGGTGTTCCCTATGGAGGAGGGGTGCAAAAACCAGGGATCATAGTCTAAAGGTAAATGAGCAAACATTTAACACTGGAAAGAGGAGAATTTTCTTCTTCCAGAGAGTGGTGAGTCTGAGGAATTCACTGCCACAGAAAGTGGTTGAGGCCACGACATTGTGTTTTCAAGAAGAAGGTAGATATAGCTCTTCTGGTTAAAGGGATCAAGGGATGTGGAGATAGGTGGGATGAGAGTATTAAGCTCGATGGTCAGCCATGACCATAATGAATGGAAGAGCAGGCTTGAGGCATCAAATGGCCTACTCCTCCTACCTTTGGTGTTTTTATCTTTTATATTCCTGTATATGGTGCAACAGTAAAGTTGGCCACAGTGACAGTCATGGTGCGATGTGTCCTGTTACTTTCTGAATTTTTTTCAATTCATTAACGGGATGTGGGTGTCACTGACTAGACCAGCATTTAATAGTCATTCCTAATTGCCAAAGGGGCAGTTAGGAGTCAACCACATTTCTGAAAGTCTGGAGTCACGTGTAGGCCAGAACAAGTAATCTTCCTCCCTTAAAGGAGATGGGTTTTTCCTGCCAATCAACAATGAAAACCTGGTCAACATCACCGTGATCATTCTTAATTCTAGCTTATTTTTTGTAGTTCAAATTCCACCCTCTGCCATTTTGGGATTTTAACCTCAGTCCCTAGAACATTACCTAGGTTTCTGGACTAATAGTCCAGCAATAACACCACTAGACCCACCTCCCGTTCAAATCAATAGAAATAGAGAATGTGCTGTTTCGGAACTGGGTAAACACAATTCCTCTCTATACTTTTCTCCAACCAACAGGAAAAACGCAGAGCAGAAAGAGCTGAACAGCAAAGAATTCGCGCTGAGAAGGAAAAGGAGCGTCAGGCCAGGCAGGTGGTAAGTCATTATACACTGTTGGCTTTGACCTCTTTCGCTTCACATCAATTAAATGATACATAAAATAAACGACAAACTCTTTCATTTCTAAGAAAACATACAGTCAACTCAAGGCTGTCAAACATGAGAAACGTTGGAAATTATGTTTGTGGTTAATAGTGAGGTGATGAGTTACGAATTTATTTCCCACCTTTCAGTTTGTACTTCTGCTCTGCTGGTTATTGTTCCAGAGGCACCTTACTGCTAGCTGACATTTGCCTCAGAGGAACATTTTGCATCTGCAGCCATAGGCTTGTCAGAATGCCCACCTAAGTAACTGATTATATGTGAATTACTTTGGGAAGCAGCTGAGAAATGAGATGTTAATAAATATGAGTTTTTATCTGCCTTTTCAAATTCAAAGATTTGAAATGTCTCATTCTGTTCTAAGCTCTCCTTGCTCACCAGATTGTATATCCTCTTATGTGTCTGACAGGAGGAGAAAGCAAGAAAGGAAGAGGAGGATGCCAGGAGGAGGGCTGATGATGATGCCAAGAAGAAGAAGGCTCTGAGCAGCATGGGTGCTCAATACAGCAGCTATCTTGCCAAGGTAAAATGCCAGCATATGAATCCAATACAATGTAGACCGTGGTATTCCTTTCTTGAGCATGGGGAATGCTTCATTCAGTGCCTCCACTTAGGGTACACTACACCTGGCAAAAGCTCAGTTAGAGATGGAAATGTGTTGCTGGAGAAGCGCAGCAGGTCAGGCAGCATCTAGGGAACAGGAGAATCGACGTTTCGGGCATTAGCCCTTCTTCAGGAAAGCTCAGTTAGAGAATGGTAGAGAGTGGAAAATGGATTGATAAAGCTTCATTTTTAAGTTAGGATAGCTTAAAGGGTGGGGAGGTACTTATTCAGGGACCCCACCTTTGATAATCCCCAAGAAGTTTGGTCCATGCTTCTAACCTAAAATGTAACACTCCAGTTGTATAGTGTACCCTCATTAGTAAATTCCACATGCCCAGTAAAGTAGTTTCTGACAATTAAAACAAATAACTCATGCGCTCAAAAGCAAGCACCAGGAAACCCCAATCAATTCCATATGGTAGCAGGTATAAAATTGCTAGAATAAACCTGTTGAAAAATTAATAGATCTCAAAACTCTCTTGTGCATCCCTGATACCTGAAATTTCAGTTGAACTATCTTACTCTTAAATTCAATTGTTAATTAGGCTGATCAGAAGAGAGGGAAAAAACAGACTGAAAGGGAAAAGAAGAGGAAAATCCTTGCAGAGAGGCGCAAAGCACTCAACATTGATCATCTTAATGAAGACAAGCTTAGGTGAGTACCTGCAAGTATGCCACTCATTAATTTTTAATGAAAGCTTTCCTTTCTTTTATACTTCCAACATCAGGAAAAGTAATGATATTATGTGAAACTGTGTTGGGTTATGAAGGAATATTTGCACTCAACTTAGTTTTTGCCTAGCCTAGTTGTTTCCATTTCCTTGACCACTATTATAATTAGTTACTTGTAGGCCAGTTGGTATCTTTAAAAAAAAGAAGCAGAATCAATGCATATTGAGAAAGGTGACTGTGGGCTAAAGAGATATTAGTCAGTTTCCTCAATTTTATGACCAAGTATAGTTCTTCATGGATCACCACTTTGATGTGGTGGACAGGTTAGTGTGCTCCAGTGAATCTTCAATTAGTTACCAGCAGCAGGAGCTGCCTGCTCCTGGCAGGAGCACACAGGTAAGCAGAGTCAGAAGTGATGCCAGATGAAGTACGGTCCAGTAAGTTCTCAACACAGAAAAGACAAAGGAAGACATGGAATCGCATCACAGAAAAGGTAAATGAATGTTGCATTGGCAAGGAGGTTCTGATTATCATGGCTCAACATTTCACTGAGACCTAGCCACTGACTTGTCAAGATGTGTGAAATATGCGGGCTTTCAAAGTGCTCATGTTTAACAAAGCCAAGTGCCTGATGGGAGAACGGAGGACAGGTGGCTCTGAACCTGGGAATCACTAATCAAGAATCTGCACAGGGGGCAGCAGGTGTATGAAATCATTGTGCACCTGGGTTTGGACAGCGGTATCTTTCACAGCAGTCCTCTTCAGAACATCCTTTGCTTGTCCCAAATGGGAAGGGCCATAAAACTTGGCTCTCCAATTTTTCCCTTCAATGGGAATTACAACCAATAGAATCGCTAACTTCATGGTTGAATAAATAAAATGCTAACTTTGCAACTCCTGGATAATCTTGTGGCTGTCCGGAAGGAACTACAATTGTACCCCATGAACTATCACGACTCCTAATTGAAATCTGTTTTCCTGGAGAGCAGCAGGTGAAGGAACATGTACGGAAATATACCTTCTACAGGAAAGGAAAGACTGGCAGTGACCCTTGTATCCCCTGAGTTGTGTAAATTAAAGGTTCATGGCTCTTCACTTACAACTCAACTGTAATTAATATGTCACTTTCACTGGCCATTATGCCCTAAATCTTGACCTAAGTGAAGATGTTAAGGAAAAGTACTACTCTGTCTTGATGAAACAAATTTATAAGGAGTATTGCTGGAGAGAAACTATCATGTCAAACAGCATTAAATAGCCAATGTATATGATCTATTCCTTGCACTGACAAAATATGCTCAGTGAGGCTTCAATATAATAAACATAATTTTCTGTGAGAAGGATAAATACAAAGCCATTGGTGGAATCCTGTATCAAAACACTGGCACTTCCCAAATTGCATCATTGTTCAAATCAAAGACCTGAATGTCTTTTATTCATTCATGGGATATGGATGTCACTGGCCAGACCAGCATCTAGTTCCAATCACTAGTTGCTTTTGAGAAGGTGGTGGTGAGCTGCCTTCTTGAACTGCTGCAATCCATGTGTTGAAGGTAGACCCATAATGCCATTACAGAGGGAATTCTAGGATTTTGACCCAGCAGCAATGGAGGAATAGTGATATATTTCCAAGTCAGGATGGTGAGTGGCTTGAAGGGGTACTCTAATTTGATGTTCCCATGTATCTACCACCAGAGACCCGGGTTCAATTCCCGCCTCCGGCGACTGACTGTGTGGAGTTTGCACATTCTCCCCGTGTCTGCGTGGGTTTCCTCCGGGTGCTCCGGTTTCCTCCCACAGTCCAAAGATGTGCAGGTCAGGTGAATTGGCCATGCTAAATTGCCCGTAGTGTTAGGTAAGGGGTAAATGTAGGGGTATGGGTGGGTTTCGCTTCGGCGGGTCGGTGTGGACTTGTTGGGCCGAAGGGCCTGTTTCCACACTGTAATATAATCTACAATCACTCTTGTCCATCTAGGTGGAAGTGGTCATTGGTTTGGAAGGAAGAGTTTGTTGCAGGAAGTTTGATGGATTTCTTCTTGTAGATGGTACAAACTGCTGCTACTGATCATGGTGGAGGAGGAAGGAAATGTTTGAAGGATTTGGTGTCAGTCAAGCTGGCTGCTTTATCATGGATGGTATTTATCTTCTTGAATGTTGATTGAACCTACACTTATCCAGTCAGGGGGAGATATTTCATCACACTCCTGACTTGTGCCTTGTAGTTGGTGGACAGGCTTTGGGGAGCCAGATGATGAGTTACTCACTGCAAGATTCCAAGGTCCTAACCTGCTGATGTAGCCACTGTATTTATAGTTCAGTTTCTAGTCAGTGGTAATCCCTCAGGATGTTGATAGTGAAGGATTCAGTGATGATAACTTGAATTGTGAAGAGATAATGGTTTGATTTTTTTTTGTTGGAGATGTCATTTCTCGACACTTCTGTAGCACAGAAGTTATTAATGAATGGTATCTGCATCACCCAATCCTTATTGGTGATTGTTGATGAACATTCATTTTGTATCAAGATGTTGCAAGATCTGAATCATGTATCAGTGACACATAGTAGTGCTACAGAAATTGCACCAGCAAAACTTATGGATCCCAACAGGAGGATTATCAAACAGATGCTAATGTTCATCTTGGTGCCAGATCAACAAGCATGCAAGCAAAACACCTGCAAAACTATCGACAATGGCCTGGACAGTTTGTCCAAATGGCTGAAAGGCATCTCTTTTATAGGGACCCGCTTTCTCTAAAATTATCAGTGCTCTAGAGAGTACAGAGGAGGGTTGGAGGCATTAGAAAGACACTTTGAAGCTTTCCTTGAAGTGCAGTAGAATTGACAAAAATGGCTGGGATGAACTTGCTGCCAATCGATTAAGGTAGTTACAATTTGTCCATCAAGCTGCATCCTGCTTTGAGTTTAAACACCTTCATGATGATGTAGAGCAGCAGCAGAGAAGTAGAGAAACAGAAACAAATCCTGCAGTCCACACCCCACTACCTAAGGATTGGCCTACTATTGGCCCAGTACAATGGATTTGCCCTTTCAGTTACATGAAGATCTACAGCTGAAACTCAAGATCCTATAAGAGAGGAGACATCATTTTCAAATCAAGAGATAGTCAGTGATAACTGTTGTAGAATTGTACAACAGAGAAAGAAGCCATTTGGTTCTTCACTGATATGCTTTGGCCTCTGAAAAGAGTTATATGTTTAACATGAATTATCTGCCACATGCGTTTTGAAATTGGAAACAGTGTTTAGAGATCTTGGCATGATGAGGGAAAATGGGGGTGAGGGGCAGGAATTTGGTGATGCAAAGACATTTGTGTCTGCAGTAGTTTTTCATGGACTGCAAGAAGCACATTTGATGACTTAATATTCTTAACCACATTTCAAAAGTTCTTACTCAGTGTATAGTTTTGACTTTTTTGTCCTGACAACAGAATTAATGTTTGTCTTCTAATACAGACCACTGTTTGAAATGTTTGAACAGGGTATTCCCTCAGTGAAACTACCTGAAATTACATGGTATAGCAAATGAAAATGTAGGATAACTGGACATTGATGCCTACTGCTACACTCCTGGTCCAAAAAAACCGTCAAATCTGATTTTTGTTGCTTTCCTATTGCAGGAACAAGACTGCCTAGTCCCATGCTGTTGTTCCTTCCTCATTTGTAAATAAGGCAAGAGCTGGGACCCATCTGATTTCCCTTGTTTCCATCTTTGCTATTACCAAGTGCTGCTTGATTCAGAATCGATTGCTCTGTGATATTTTGATTGATGCTGCATTTTCTTTTAAATTACCAGGGAAAAAGCCAAGGAACTATATGACTGGTTGAGACAACTAGAATCTGAAAAATTTGATATGTGTGAAAAACTGAAGAGGCAGAAGTATGAGGTATGTACCAAATCTCTGAACCATTTAAGTAAAACTAAGCATTTAAAAATAAACAAACAGACAACTAAATATAAAATTCCTTCTAATTTCAATGTAGTTTGTTACTAATTAATAATAATTACAGGAAATTCCTTTTCACAATTGAATAGTCATTGCACTGTATATATGTGAAAATGAAGGCACTGAATCATTTAATTAATTTAGTTTAATTCAGCCATCTCAATTGGAATATTGTGTACAATTCTGATTGCCACATTATAGGAATATATGAATGCATTGAGAGAGTGCTGGGTGATTTACAAGAATAGTCCCAGGGATGGGAAATTTCAGCTTTGTGAATATATTAAAGAATTTGGAATGTTCTCTTTGGAGAGAAGAAGGTTAAGAGGAAATCTGATGCAGGTTTTCAAAAACTTGAGTGGGCTGGATATTAGTAGATAGGGAGAAATTGTTCTGACTCATAAAAGGAACAAGAACCAGAGGGCACAGTTTATAATGATTTGCGGAAAATAAGTGCAAGGTGAGCAAAAGCTTTTTTTTTCACACAGCAGGTAGTTAACTTATGAAAAACATTACTTGGAAATGTAGCGGAAGCAAGTTCAATTGGATGATTTATTAGCTAAAAATAATGTGTAAGGGTATGGGGTGAAAACAAGAGATTGGCAATCCGTAATGATGCTCATTTGAAGAGTCAATGAGAGACACAAAGGACCAAATAGTTTTCTTTTGCAATGATAACATTTCTGTGATTCAAATCACCTAACTATATATTCACTCTGAAGCTCTTGTAATTCTGTTAGATCAGTTCATGCTTGAAATATTACACATTTTAATTTCTGGTAAGAAAATTCATATTTTACTTAGATTAAACATATTTCAGTTCAATGATTTGTAATTTAACTTTTTTAAATAGAGTGCTTTTAATTTGTACCAGTACTGTTCAGCTTCACTTAGTCATCAGGAGATATGAAGCTGAATGTCTCTGAGCTACTGCTAAAAGATTAACAAATAAAGCAGATGAACTGACGGTACAGGTAGAAACAGTGGCAGTAAGCCCTCCTTTCTATTGCAGAAACATAGCCTAAAGTGGGACTGGAATGGCAATTCAACATTCCTGAGTATAGGGTTTTCAGGAGAAATGGATGGTGGGATCAGTAAGAGGTGTGTGGCAATTTTGATCAAAGAAACAATTACAGGTGTGAGGAGGGATGATATTTTCGAGACCGTCAAATGAGGGGATGTAGATTGAGCTAACAAACTAAAAAGGGGCTGTCACACTACTAGGCATGTATTATAGATCCCCAAACAGTCAAAGGGATAGATGACCAACTGTGAAATCAATAAGTGCAAAATCATCGGGACAGTTATAGTGAGGAATTTTAACTATTCCAGTATTAAGTGGAATAATTTTAGTGTCAAGAAATTAAGGAAGCAGAATTCTTGAACTGCATTCAGTAGAATGGTTTTGGCCGGTACGTACCCCATCAAGAGAGTGTGCAGTTCTGGACAATGCTTTTGGAAATAAAACTGGACAGGTGGAAGGAGCCGTATTTTGAAGTAGTGATCATAATTCAATTAGTTTTAGCACAGTTATGGAACAGGACTAAGGTGGAACAGCAGTTAGAAATTTCAGCCGGAATAGGATTTATTTAAGGAAGCTGAGGAATGATTCAGCACTTGAAATTATGTCAGTGTTAGATCATACAAAGGAGAGATTCAACATGTTCAGAGTAAAAATGTCCCCATGAAGAAAAAGGGCAACATAGCTAAATCTAAAGCCCTTATATGTCATCAAGCATACAGGGTAAACTAAGACAGAAAAGAAAAGTTGATGTTAGGCACAGAGAACTCACTACTGCAGAACACCAAGAAGGATTCAGAAAGTGCAGGAGTGAAATCAAAAAGAAATTACCAAAGCAAAGAGAAGGCGTGAAAGAATATTGGCAAGTAAAACTAACTACAACCCAAAGATGTTTTATCCATACACTAACTGTGAGAAGATGTGAAAAATGGACACTTAGACAAAAATAATCAAGGCATAATCAGCATGTGGACAGAAAATCATATTTGACAAACTCGTTGGAATTTTTTGAAGATGTAACTGACAAACTTGTTAGGGGATATTGATGGATGTGATTCACTTAGATTTTCAGAAGGACTACAAAAGTATATTTTGCATGAATATTTAAAATGTTACCAACAATGGTATTTTGCTTGGCCACGTTACTGAACTTTTTGCTATCATCTTCTCTATTTCAGATCTAATCATTAGTAAAGTTACAAAAAAAAGTGTGGGAAACATAAATTGCAAAACATCCTGAATGGACCATAGCAATGCTTCAATGTATTACATTACAATCAATTAGCTACTACATTTTAAAATTTAATTGAAGATGGTCACCCTCTCTGCTCTGCCTCAGTGTAGGTCCTCTGATCATTTATTAAATGTCTCATAGTTTTTCATTTTTATTTGTTTCCAAGAGACTTCTGTTTTCAAGTTGTTGAGTATAATCACTTTTTTAAAAATCCTCTTTGTCCACATCTCTATAAACCACCTTCATTCAATTCCTTCAGAACATTCTCATGTTTTAGAAAATGGCCACCTCAAACTATGTAGCCTCTGAAAGTCAGTGCCTCCTCATTCCTCTGACCCAGCTCTTCCTTTGACTCCTATCCCATGAGTCGGCCTCATCCAGTGGAACTTAGGAGCCTGAAACAGCTTCTTGTGACCAGGATGCTTATTTGTCACTTATTTGTCACAGGACCTTAGAGAACATCTGTGGGACACCTGCACCAATCAGCCACACTGCCCTGTGGCCCAACATTTCAACTCCCCCTCCCACTCAGCAAACAACATGGAGGTCCTGGGCCTCCTTCACCGTCGTTCCCTCACCACCCGACACCTAGAGGAAGAACGCCTCATCTTCTACCTCGGAACACTTCAACCCCAGGGCATCAATGTGGATTTCACCAGTTTCCTCATTTCCCTTTCCCCCACCTCACCCCAGATCCAAACTTCCAGCTCAGCACTGTCCCCATGACTTGCCCTACCTGCCTATCTTCCTTTCCACCTATCCACTCCACCCTCCTCTCTGGCCTATCAACTTCATCCCCACCCCCATTCACCCATTGTACTCTTTGCTACCTTCCCCCACCCTCTTCTCTGACCTATCACCTCCATCCCCATCCCCATTCACCTATTGTACTCTATGCTACTTTCTCCCCACCCCCACCCTCCTCTCATTTATCTCTCCACCCAGCAGGCACCCTGCCTCTATTCCTGATGAAGGGCTTTTGCCCGAAATGTCGATTTTCCTGCTCCTCGGATGCTGCCTGAACTGCTGTGCTTTTCCAACACCACAATCAGTTCATAGCATGCCAGTAATCTGCATATTATGCTTGAGATGCTGTGTTTTATTTTGAAGAAAGAAATAAAAAAGTTGAAGTACTTGTCCAATAAATAAAGCTGGAGACTTTTATAATAAATTGTGGCCAAAGAGGAAAGATGAACTGCCAGTCAGAAATTTAAAAACGTATTTATTTTCCTTATAATTAGCCCTGTCAATTTAGCATTATATTTTTTGAGTTAATCCTTTCTGTATTAATAGTATGAAAATGAAAACATTATTAACACAATATGTTTCATCATATATATTTAACAAACAAAAAAACTGCAAAAGCTTTTGTGAGGAGCAATATTTTACAGAATCATCCACATTATTTTATACCTGAGTTTTTTTCAGAAGTGCATTAATGAAAATTGTGCAGGCTACTTCCTGACATCATCTGTGTTTTTAATACTCCACTGAAATACATATCGCTGTAATTCCTTTTAGATTACATCACTGCGTAAGAGAATGGAGCTACTGGCTAAGTTGTAAGTACTAAACAGAGCCCCTTTAAGTTCTGCAGCTGTAGGGTCCTGCCTGGAACATGCATGGGTTGGCTGCATGGTAAGCCAAGAAACCATCAAACATGCAGTGAGGGGGTAGCAGGTAACAACTCTGAAATAAAATTCAGTAGTTTAACTTCATCTAACTGAAGCCTAGTTCCTTTGCTTTCTACTTTATCACTAGTAGAATATAATTGGGTTCAAAATGCAAAATCCATTGCCAGGAACCTTTTGGATTAAGGTCATTAGGTACCACCAGCCATGGCATTAATCGCCTCGTATTTATCTTGTAACATGGATTCTCACAGCATTTTCCAACAGATTTTTAAAGTCAAGTCTACATGGAGGGAATAATTCTGATTTTTGTTTCATTTGGACCATTATTCATAAATGTTATGCGCTCCAAAAATGGATTTGTGCACTTTTAATCTTTTACACTAGGTAAAGATTGAGTTATTTGAAATATTAAAGGATCATTACTGTCAGGGTATGTGAATGGATATATATTTTGCTTTGTCATTATTGACACACAATATCTACTTAAAATGAATCCACTCACGGTTTGGTGAATAGGTCACAATCAATGATGTTTTAAAAAAAATCTTTATTCACACAAAAACATTTTTTTTTCTCCTGTGATGTGAGTGAGTTTGTAGTTTATCATTTGACCAGTCATAAATCAATTGCACAGATTTTATCTTACTATGCCCTATAGGAATAACATCTTCTTAACATTTTAATTGATCTCTGGTTAAACCTGCTGCCTCCTCAAAAGCTTTCAGGCTAGCTACAACAGTCCAGTCCAGTTCTTGAGCTAGGTCTATGGGCCGTCATAAGTCCAGAGTCCTTGCTTTTTCTCAGGGTGCCATTCTGCAGGATTAAAGCAGGAACAACTCTGTAAGTATTCGTCTAGAAGTGCACAATGTGCAATTTGCAAAATTTCATTCAGCAGGTTCATCAGCTGTCTTTCCTTGAACTCTTCTGGGAGAACACAACATTCAACAGATAAGTGGGCAAAACATCCAACCACAGGTAACTGAGTCAGTCTTCAATTAAATGCACTAATGAACATATGTTATTTGCAGATTACTACAGCCAGAAATCGCATTGATGAACTTCAAAAACAGTAAGTACATTGTTACCACCTCTCCCAAATACTCCTCGAAAGGAACGTACAAACGTGGCCATCTAATTTATCAACTATGGACAAAGCTAATGGAAATTCAATTCAAATAGGCATGGTGAAGGTGTGCAAATGCAAATAACTCATGCAACGATATCTAGAAATACAGTCATTCATTTGACTCCCAGTGTTTATTCGAATTAAATTCTTCCTTTATGTAATACACATCTAAGTGTTCAAGTATTATTTATAGTAATTTAAGGTCAAGTACAGTGGAAATTATACAGTGAATGGCAGAACCTTTAGGAGTATGGATATGCAGAGGGATCTGAGTGTGTAGGTCCACAGATTGTTGAAAGTGGCAGCACAGGTAAATAAGGTAATAAAGGGTTATGGCATGTGCACCTTCATTGGAAGGGGCATTGAGTATAAGGATAGACAAGTTATGCTGCAGCTTTATAGAACTTTAGTTAGGCCACACTTGGAATATTGCATACAGTTCTGGTCACCAGACTACTAGAAGGATGTGCTTTGAAGAGGATGCAGAAAAGGTTTACCAGGATGTGGCCTGGTATGGGGGATTTTAGCTGTGAAGAAAGGTTTGATAGACTTTGGATTTGTTTTCACTGGAACGCAGGAAATTGACGAGTGACCTGATAGACATGTATAAGATTGTGGATGGCATGGATAAAGTGAAAATTGTGAGGGTTTTTCCCAGGGTGGAGGGATCAATTACTAGGGGACACAGGTTCAAGATGCGGGGTGGAGAGTGGGGAGGTGTGTTTAAAAGAGATGTGTGAGGCAATTTTTCACACAAAGGATGGTGAGTGCCTAGAATGCGATGCCAGAGGTGGTGGTGGTGGAAGCAGACACAACAGCAGCATTCAAGAATCACCTGAACGAATACATGAATAGGAACAATGGAGGGATTTGGATCCGTTGAGTGAAGACAGTTTTACTATGGAAGAGTGAAATGGAGGGCCAGAGGGCCTGTTTCTGTGCTGTATTGTTCTTTGTTCTAATGTAAGTTCACACACACTTTAGTCTGATCAGGATTTGTAACCAATATTAGTGAATGGTATCAGCACACTAGAATTCTGCATTTATGTTGAGTGTATGTTTCTCTACTTCAGTCAGTGTAGATCATAATCAGATTGTTTAAATTTCTTTCCTGTAATGAACTGCTAAGCAGTACATCCAGGAAAGGTTCTGGATCTTAAATTTGCACATGAAGTCAAAGTTGCAATGTATTACAATTAGTCTTGGCATTCATGGGGAGGGATAAGAAAGGGACACTTGTGAATTCTTGCTCCTGCTTGTACTTCAATGACAATAATGGAAAGTCAGTGGACATCAGTTGGCGGAATTGAGCTCAGCTATAACCTGCCAATGCTTATCACCTAGACTTACTTAGCTCACTGTTAAAGTATTGCAGGACTGAGGTGTTGTCTGAAAATGGGTCTCTACATCTGTTTCTACATTCAATATGTGAAAATTATAAATCATTTCACTTTTCATTTTTGATATTTTCTAAACAAAAACTGGATTGACCTAAAATCCAGTTGTGTGGTCACCCCCAACCCTCTTAACCCAATGATGTCCTATTCAGTTCAAGTCCCATATTGATAAACTTTTGATGCTGATATGTTCCTTTCTGTTAATCCATTTTCCATTTAACTTTGTATCCTCATTTCTTCCTTTAAATCTTCTGTTATTTATGCATGATCTAATATCACATTGTCAAGCCATGGTACAGAGCATTGTGAATATGACCCAACCTTCAGGCTTTTCCCTGCTTTTACAGAATGAAAGTGTCTCAGAACACCCTTCCTTCAAGTATACTATAACTGCACTCCACTTCTGAAGAAATCTCTTTTGAAAATGGTGGAGGAGAAATTAAACAGTACTTAAAATATGTTTTTAATCATGTATTTTTGTTATCATCAAAAAATGAAACAGAAGTGGGATGTCTGGCTTCAGAGTAATTATATTCAAATAGTCATTGCATATTGAGCCTTTTGAGTTGTGAGTACGGCTCAGTAATTTAGTACTAATTGCATTACAATAATCAATACTTTAATATGGATGTCATATTTCCAAATAATATAATCCAAATAATAATATCCCCAATGCAAATACCATCATTAAGAATAGGGCTTAAATTAACTAGATTTTTTGAGAGTGCAAGACTAAATAATGTGTTCACCTGGACTGATTGAAGGGATGCACTGCCCTCTCAGATCACAGTTGTAAACGAGATGAATATTACAAATTATGAAAAGGCTCTCTGAAGTCCCCAAGATGAAACAGTTGTCCTGGAGCTTCTTCCTGTCAACAATGATTCAATAAAATAAATCTTAATCTACTAGTTAATCAGGCTGTAATCTAGCTAAAGTTAGAATAAAGTTTTCTATGGGGACCCTGTTGTTAGTACTATTGTGTTTTAGTGTGCTTTGAACCCTTGTCAATTCTAGATTATCCACAATGCTTTGTGCCATTTTTCATTTGAGCAATAACTTTTCCTATCTGTTTAACCAGCTGCTAATCTGCCTGTGTTCATGCTGTGTGAATGATGAAAGTTCTATGATGTACCATGGATAATTTGACAGTGACAACCCATAACCAGGATGTTGAGGAGACTTTGCAAACATGACCTTTTGACAGACGTCCTGGCACTATTGTTTAATGATCAATAAACTCCAGCATCTATGTAGACAGTCCTTGGTTTCCAACAGAGAAAGACCGTAGGAAAATTGGCTGGATTGGACCTTGCATACTAGAGTACTATGAGTTAATTTTTTAAAATGGGTTTTGATTTTATTTATTTTGATGTGTATATGATGCTTTTTCCCACAAGGATCTTTTATATTGCTCTGTGAAAATTCCTATTAGGATCATTAGAATCGCAAGTAAGTAAAAGATGAACTCTAATTGGGAACGTTCATGTGATGATTCAGGACCAAGCCTTAAAGTAAGGTCCTCCATAGATGCACTTACTTTTACATCTCATTCCATTATGCTTTTTTATAACACTCAGAAGGTCTTTAAGCCAACTTCTCCTGGCACTCAAAGTAAGTAACTTATAAATCTGCATTAAAGATTTCCAAGGCTGCAGAATGGTATGTAAAGCATGTCTGTTTTCTCAGAGTACATATCTATGCTGCCAACTTTCGAGTACAAAAACAAAAGCAGGCAAGTATTTGAAAACAGGGTTTGCAAAGGCATAGAAAGAATAATGAAACCTAGTTATTCAGGTAAATGAAATGAAAGATTGCAAGGCATTAATTTTACTGTGCTCAACCCTAATCAGTTTGCAATCTGGTGAATGCACTTTCTTAAAAATGATTTGTTTTTCAAATGCTTCCAACACTGTGCCAGAATCAGAAGTAATCCAGCACATAGCATCTTAACCAACTTACTTTCTTCAAGATACAGATGACAGATTTCTGGAATGACACTGGAACAAGACTAGATTGAGCCTATTCCAACATTCATTTGATGACTGATTATTTGCAACCTAACCCATTTGGTCCTGAAATCACTTGACATCCCGTCCAAAGAAAATTAAGGGCCATTTTGAAATTTTCAATAAACCAAGCCTTAATAGACCTATGTAGGAGAGAAGTGTCTCTGAATGGCTTCGCTATAATTTTATTGGCAAGCCCATTGATTTACAATGCTCCCAGAAAAGGAAAGCTCATCCATCCCCTCAATGTTATTATCAAGTAGTAACATTGTTGCTTAATCTTCCATATCAGGTGAGGTAAGAGTGACAGGTCTTGATATCAAGGCTGCATTCAACTGAGTGCACTATCAAGGAGCCATAGCATAACTAGAATCAATGGGTATCAGGGGTAAACTCTCTGCTGGTTGGAATCATACCTGGTAAGTAGGAGGATGATTGTGATTTTTGGAGGTCAGTCACCTCAGCTCCAGAACATTTCTGCAGGAGTCCCTCAGGTTAGTGTCCTAGGCCCAACTATCTTCAACTGCTTCATCAATGACCATCATAAGGTCAGAAGTGGGGATGTTTGTTGATGATTGCACAATGTTCAGCACTGCTGCAATTCTATAGATACTGAAGCAGTCCATGCTCAAATGCAACAAGATCTGGACAATATCCAGGCTTGGACAGACAAGTGAAAAGTAACATTCATACCATACATGCCAGGCTATGACCATCATTAATAAGAAACAGTCTAACCACTGCTCCTTGACAATCAATGGTGTTACCATCACTGAATCCTCCACCATCAACATCCTTGAGGTTATTATTGACAAGAAGCTCAACTGGACCCACCACGTAAATATAGTGACTACAAGAGCAAGTCAGGACAAGGAAAAATGTAGATAGTAGCTCACCTCCTGAATCCCCAAAGCCTGTCCATCATCTACAAAGCAAAAGTCAGGAGATGTGATGGAATACTGCCTACTTGCCTAGATAGGTACAGCTCCAACATCAGTCAAGAAGCTTGACACTATCCAAGACACAGCAGCCCACTTGGCTGTCACCATATCCACAAACATTCACTCTCTCTACACTGACACTCAGTACCAGTGGTGTAAGATGCACGGAAGAAATTCACCAAAGATCCTTAGACAGCATCTTCCAGCCAACTGACCCTAGATTGATGAAAGACTAATTGTAACTGCGAAAGTCTTTGAGAGAAAAACAGATTGGTGGTAATTGATATCCTAGATCGGTATGGCAGCTGCTTTCACTCTTCAATGAGAATAGTTTTGACCAGCCCTCTTCTAAGTTAATAGCTTTACCACGTTGTAATGAAAACAATAAGAAGACAAAGAATTTTCATGTTGACCAGTGGCACTGTAGAAGTAGTCAGGGCAGGGGATAAGGAAGGCATGTCAGAATAGGTTATCAGTGCTAAAAAGACTACATTGTGAGGTCAGAACCTATAGACTACATTAATTTGTATTCTCCAGTATCACTAAAAAGCTCAACAAAAAGTGCCTCTCTTTTTAGATACACAATTAAGAAATTACTGAAATAAAATTGAAGCAAACTGACAACTTCAATAAAAATATGGTTTTTCTCTATGCATCAAACATTACAGCACCCAGTCACAGAGAGGACAAACCATGAAAAAGAGATAGGTAGCCTGAGCAATCACCATCACAGATTGTCTCCAGAAAGTATGCCCCTCATTAGTTAATTGCAGAAGAATTTTGGCAACTGACACACAAAGACTTCCAACTTGTTTCTTTCCACCCTCTGCACAGCCGATAATTCCAGCCAAAATTTGTAAAGACCACTGGAGATCCTTTTTTTTTGGACTTGCATCTGGAACCAGTTTTGTTTGTTATACAAGAGAGGGTAACTGTTGTATTTTAAGAAATGGAGGTTGACAATGTTTTCCTTTCTGCTTGTGAATTACAGCAGCAAGAAGGGTGCTGGCAAGGGCAAGGTTGGTGGCCGCTGGAAGTAAACGGTTGAAGCAAATGCCTCCATTGCAGCATGACCTGACTGCATTGTCCCAAGCTTGGATTCTTATGAGGCAAATCTCAAGTGGCAAACAATTTATAGCACTATTAAGTCCAATGCTTAGAAACAATCTATTTTACTGTGTTGCACACTGGATCTATAACAATTATCCCCTTTATTTACAGATGTTAATATAGCGCTGATCCTCTTCTATTATAAACAACTGTCCTAACATTCTTGTTTTTGTAAATAAAGTGTGGCATCTAATTTATTCTTTTTCTGACTGAATATTTGTCAATGTGTGATAGACAATGAGGTAACACAAAAGGGAATCTTGTTTTTTCTATTCATTCACAAGATGTGGGTCTCACTGGCTAGGCCAACATTTATTACCCATTCTTAACATGGCAGTTAAGAATTAAGTCAAAGTGTGATGCTGGAAAAGCACAGCCAGTCAAGCAGCATCCAAAGAGCAGGAGAGGTTGACATTTCGAGCATAAGGTCTTCTTTCTACCAGTTAAGAGTCAACCACTTGTTATGGGTCTGGAAGACACAACATGTAAGGACAGGATTGTCCTTCCATAAAGGACATTGGTGAACCAAAATTCGGCCACAGTTTCATGATTATAATTAGACCTTTAGTACCAGATTTTTAAAAATTTAATTCCAATTGCACCATCTGCCAAAAACAGGATTCAAATCCAGGTCCCCAGAACATTACCTGGGTCTTGGCATATCAGCCTAATGTTAATACCATTAGGCCATCACCTCCCCAAATTTGAACAGGTTTTTAAAAATTAGTGGCGATCTAATGAAGGTCTTTACCTTTAGGTGTTCGATACAGTAGATGTAAAAAAAAGTGCTTTTCTCTTATTTGAAAATCCAAAAATACACGACTGTTACTGTTAAATCCAGTGGGAAAATACTTTTTTTTCTCAGTAGTTAAAATGTGGAACTTGCTGGAACCAGATATGATGGAGGCACATAGTATTGATCATTTCAAAAAGTAACAAGCTGAGTGCATGAGGGGAAAGAAAATACAAAGCGTATGCTGAATAACTGAGAAGAGGTAGATGGAATGGGCAGAGATTTATGTGAAGCGTAAGCAATCGCTGACAAGCTGGGTTAAGAGATCTGTTCCTGTACTGTATTCTCAATGTATGTGTTTAAATATATATCTGTTCTGTTGTAATAACTGTACACTACACACACAGACACAATTCTCTAAAGTGTCCACCCTGGCTCAGTGATCACAATTTCACCTCTGGAGTAGGCAAGATCTTCAGAGGGTTGGTGTGGACTTGATGGGTCAATTGGCGTGCTTTCACACAAGTGGGGATTCTATGATTCTATAATTCTGCACAAAATCAATATAGGAAGCCCACCAGTGTTACATCCTTGATCAAAGATTTGGAATGGGAAGCACTACAAGAAAGAAGGAAGGAAAGAGACTCACCAGGTTCTGTAAAATAAGAAATGGGCTGATTGGAATTGACAGAAGCAAGTTCCTGGTGCCTTTTAGCAATGACAGAATATGACATAGCCAGTCTTTCCTCCCAAGGATGATTTCACAATGGAACAAGCTGCTAAAGAAAACAGTCATAGAGCACTATCTCTTGAACTCTTAATACTCATACCCATCTCCCCCTTATTTTCATTTATAAATCTGAATTAATATTGTAGCAGATTATGCCTGGTTTTCCTAGCGCTACCCATTGAAATGCTGACACAAGCAGAAGCAACAATGTATTGGTCCCCTGGCTACAAGGAGAACTGTAAGAAATACACTCAATGAAACTGCAGCACTTTGAAATTCTAAAGACTAACTTGAAATCTGTGATTATGTTAATGAAGTGCAATAGAAATTTGAAGCACGGACTAAAGCAATTTCAAATTTGAAAGACATTTCTAAATTGTATCTGAAGTCAAACCTTAGCTACCACAGCAGTCAAGGATTGGGAGGGCAAATAGGCTGACTTTCAAAGCAAAAGATTACAGTAGCATTGCCAGGCAACTATTTTGAAGATGATAATATTCAGAGTGGGACAGGAAGGGATCAAACACAGAAAAGGTTAGGGAAATCTCTCTGTACAGATGCTGCCCTACCTGCTAAATTTCTCCAACATACTCTGTGCTTGTTTTAACTTCCCTGCATCCACAATATTTCATTGTTATTATGAGACAGGAAAGGACAGGGTGTATAAGCAGCAAATATGGTCAAAGGTGAAAATATGGTAAAATGGCAAAATTGTTAATATTCATGTAGATTGGGAAAGTCAAACTGGTGGAAGCAGCCATGAGAAGATTCCATAGAGTGTATTCAAGTTTCTTAAAACAATGTATTGTGGATCCAACCAGGGATCAGGCTATTTTGGATTTGATAACGTGAAATAAGGCATATTTAAGAAATGATCTCAGAGTAAGAGATCCCCTAAGGAACAGTGCCATAATATGGTAGAATTTAGCACACAGTTTGAGAGTGAGAAACATGGATCAGAAACAATGGCAAACATTTAAGAAAACAGGTCATGACTCAGAGCAAAGATGTATTCCAATGAGTAAGAGAGACCCCAAGCAAGGGATAAATGTACCACGGTTAATTGAGGAAGTTAAGAATAGTATCAAATTGAAATAAAACATTCAATGTGGCAAACATTAATAGGAAACCAGAGGATTCAGAAAGTTTAGAACTCAAAAAAAATTACCAAAATCAATAACCAAGAGGAAAATGAACTATGAAGGCAAACTGCAAGGTATATAATAAAAGCTTCTCATTGGAGTGTGAAGAATGTGAGGAGGCCTTGTTGAATGTAAAAACAAGTAAGATCTTTTTTAAATATTTAAGATTGAAAGAGAGGCTCCTTAGAAACATAATTGGGGAAATAATAGTTGGAATCAGGAAATGTTGGATGAGTTGAATAAATATGTTACATCATCTTCATGGTAGAGGGATGTCTGTTGCATTCCAAAAATAATAAATCATCAAGACATCTGGGAGACGGGGTGAGGTGTTAGGAAATAAACACAATAGCTATTACTATAAACAAAAGTACTAGAGGAACTAATGGGGCTGAAGGTCAACAAGTCCTTTTGACGTAATGGGATATATTCTTGGATGTTAAAGGAAGTAGCTACTGAGATAGTGGATGTGCTGGTAGTAATCATCCATGAATCCTTAGATTTGGAGGAAACCCAGAGGATTGGAAAATAGCCACTATAACACCCTTATTCAAAAAGGGAGGCAGTCAAAAAGTAGCTACCTATAGGTCAGTTAGCTTAATTTCTGTAACTGGGAAAAGTTAATATAAATGATGAAATGACAGAGCATTTTGTCGTACATAATAAAATCAAGAAGATTGAGCATAATTTAATGATGGTGCAGTCATGTGTGACAAATGTATTGCAGTCCTTTGAGGGCTAACAAACAAGATAAATAAATAGAAACTAGTACACGTAATATATTTAAATTTTAAAATAACGTTAAGGTACTGCACATAAGACTACTTAATAAGGTAACAACTCATGGTGTCGTGAGTATTATATGGAGGGAAGATTGGCTAACTAATAGAAGACAAGGAATTGTGATAAAGTGGGCATTTTCAAGATGGCAACCTGTAATTAGTGGAATGCCACAAGGATCACTGCTGGGGCCACAATTATTTACAATATATCAGTGGCTTAGATGACAGAAGTGAATGCATTATCATCAAGTTTGCAGAAAAATAGGTTGAATGACAAGTAGTGAGGTTAACACAAAGTCTACAGAACAGTATAGACAAGTTAAGCAAGTGGGCAAAATCTTGAAAATGGAAAATGTAACGCGAAAATGTAAGATTGTGCATTTTTGCAGGCATTATAGAAGAACAGACTATTATTTAAGCTGAGAAAGATGGCAGAAAGCTACAGCACAAAGTGATTGGGAGTCCCCATGAAACAAAAAGAGCTAACATCCAAGTTCAATGGGGAATAGGGAGGGCAAATGGATTGTTGGCCCTTATGTCCAAGGGAATGACACATAAAAACAGGGAATTCTTGCTGAAACTAAATAAGGCACTAGCCAGACCACACCTGATATACTATGAATAGTTTTGAGACTATTATATAAGGGACTGAGATTAGAGGCAGTCCAGAGCAGGTTGATCCTGGGAATAGAAGGGCAGTTTTATGTTTTGAGGTTGAGTAGTTTAGAACAAAAATACAAGCCTGGCAGCGTGATATATAAAGATTGTTGCTCCACGTGGAAGAGTGGAGAGATGAATGAGAGGGGGTGGGTGGGGAGAAAGTAGCATAGAGTACAATAGGTGAATGGGGGTGGGGATGGAGCTGATAGGTCACAGAGGAGGGTGGGGGAAAGTAGCAAATAGTACAATGGGTGAATGGGGGTGGGGATGAAGGTGGAAAGATGAATGAGAAGGAGTGGGTGGGGAGAAAGTAGCATAGAGTACAATAGGTGAATGGGGGTGGGGATGGAGTTGATAGGTCACAGAGGAGGGTGGGGGAAAGTAGCAAATAGTACAATGGGTGAATGGGGGTGGGGATGAAGGTGATAGGTCAGAGAGGAGGGTGGTGTGGATAGGTGGAAAGGAAGACAGGCAGGTAGGACAGGTCATGTGGGCGGTGCTGAGCTGGAAGGCTGGACCTGGGGTGAGGTAGGGGAAGGGGAAATTAGGAAACTGGTGAAATCCACATTGATGCCCTGCGGTGGAAGTGTTCCGGGGTGGAAGATGAGGCGTTCTTCCTCCAGGCGTTGGGTGGTGAGGGAGCGGCGGTGGAGGATGCCCAGGACCTGCATGTCCTCGGCTGAGTGGGAGGGGGAGTTGAAATGTTGGGCCACAGGAAGGTGAGGTTGATTGGTGCGGGTGTCCTGGAGATGTTTCCTAAAGTGCTCTGCTAGGAGGCATCCAGTCTCCCCAATGTAGAGGAGACTGCATCAAGAGCAACAGATACAATAAATGATATTGGTGGATGTGCAGGTAAAACTTTGATGGATGTGAAAGGCTCCTTTAGGGCCATGGATGGAGGTGAGGGAGGAGGCGTGGGCGCAGGTTTTGCAATTCCTACTGTGGCAGGGGAGGGTGCCAGGACGGGAGGGTGGGTTGTTGGGGGGCGTGGACCTGACCAGGTAGTCACGGAGGGAATGGTCTTTGTGGAAAGTGGAAATGTGTGGGGAGGGAAATATATCCCTGGTGGTAGGGTCTGTTTGGAGGTGGCGGAAATGTCGTCGGATGATGCGGTTTATGCGAAGGTTGGTAGGGTGGAAGGTGAGCACTGGGGCGTTCTGTCCTTGTTACGGTTTAAAAGTAAGCTCGGAGGCAGAGGTCGCAGAAGAAGTGTTCAACGTCACGGCGTGTATTAAATTCATGATTCGGAGATGCTGGTGTTGGACTGGGGTGTACAAAGTTAAAAATCACACAACACCAGGTTATAGTCCAACAGGTTTAATTGGAAGCACACTAGCTTTCGGAGTGACGCTCCTTCACCAGGTGATTGTGGAGGGCTCGATCGTAACACAGAATTTATAGCAAAAATTTGCAGTGTGATGTAACTGAAATTATACATTGAAGAATTGATTGTCTGTTAAGCCTTTCATCTGTTAGAATACAGTGATAGTTTCACTTCTTTCATGTGTAAATCACAAAACCCTTTTTTTTAAAGTTGCATTCTCGGGTTAGCTGTTAACAATGGTAATAGCTAGACAATGTGTTGAAGGTGTTAGCCCCCTGTGTTCTCTGTCTATGACCTGATGTTTAGATTGATTCCAATCTAAAAAGTGAAATAACAGAGTTTTACATAAATTCATGCAGTTTTTGAGCTCAGAGTTCGACATGAATCTATGTGGTTTTTGAGCAAAGTGCAATGTAACTTTGTACCAAAAAAATTCACCACACACAATATATATGTGTGCATGTGGGTCTTTGTCTGTGTGTGTGTCTGTCTGGGGAGGGGGTTGTGAGTGTGAGAAAGTGTGTGTGTGTGTCTGTACAGTGAGTGCAGAGTGTCTTAAGTCTGTGAGGGGGTGTATGTGTGGGAGTCTGTGTGTCTATAAGGGTGTGTGTGGGCGTCTGTGTGTATCTGTGTCTGTGTGCATGTGAGTGTGTGTGTGTGTGTAGGAATATCTGTGTGTGTGTGTGTGTAGTGCAATGGTGATCACCTGTAATGTGACATGAACCCAAGGTCCCGGTTGAGGCCCTCCCTATGGGTACCGAACTTAGCTATCAGCCTCTGCTCAGCCACTTTCCTCTGCTGCCTGTCCCGAAGTCCACCTTGGAGGATGGTCACCCGAAGGTCCGGGGCTGAATGTCCTGGACTACTGAAGTGTTCCCCAACTGGGAGGGAACCCTCCTGTCTGTTGATTGTTGTGCGGTGCCATTACGCCATGTTCTTCGTGACCTGCAACACATTATCAATGGAGATGAGCACCTCACCAAGACCTTCCCCACACCTCCACTACTTGCCTTTAAACAACCGCCAAACCTCAAACAGATCATTGTTCGTAGCAAACTGCCCGGCTCTCAGGACAAATCCATACAACCCTGTCACAGTGGATGCTGCAAAACTATTACGCGTGGGAACACCTCCCACCATGTACATAGCAGGTGCTCATGTGACTCAGCCAACATTGTCTATCTTATACGTTGCAGGCAAGGATGCCCAGAGGCATGGTACATTGGGGAAACTGAGCAAAGGCTACGACAACAGATGAATGGGCACCGCACAACAATCAGGTGGGCGGGGCTGCGCAGTCCACGTGGGACGTTGGGCGGGGTGGGGGGGTGAATGTGCTGACTGGTCTACTCTGGACTTTGGTGGGTGGGGGCGGCGGGAGTGACCCACAAAGGAAGGTGGGCGGTTCGGGGAGGGGGGTACGTGTCCGAGGGCGTGGGGACATGTTTGAGTGGTCCACTCGGGACTATGGGCGGGGCTGAATGATCCACAAGGGATTGTGGGATTTGCGGGAAGGGGGACGTGTCTGAGGGCGGGAAGGGGGACGTGTCTGAGGGCGGGGGGGGACGTGTCTGAGGGCGGGGGGGGACGAGCTTGAGTGGTGCATCCGGGATTGTGGGCGGGGCCGTGGGATGGGTTTGAGCGGTGCACTCGGGACTGTTGTTGGGGAGGGGGGACGTTTTTGAGCGGTGCACTCGAGACTGTTGTTGGGGAGGGGGGATGTTTTTGAGCGGTGCACTCGAGACTGTTGTTGGGGAGGAGGGACGGTTTTGAGCGGTGCACTCGAGACTGTTGTTGGGGAGGAGGGACGGTTTTGAGCGGTGCACTCGAGACTGTTGTTGGGGAGGGGGGATGGTTTTGAGCGGTGCACTCGGGACTGTTGTTGGGGAGGGGGGACGTTTTTGAGCGGTGCACTCGGGACTGTTGTTGGGGAGGGGGGACGGTTTTGAGCGGTGCACTCGGGACTGTTGTTGGGGAGGGGGGACGGTTTTGAGCGGTGCACTCGGGAGTGTGGGCGGGGAAAGGGTCGGGTTTGAGCGGCGAACCCCGGGCTGTGGGCAGTTATTTGCTTCGTTTTCTTATTATTGAGGCCGGGCTGTGCTCAGGATTATGTCGGCAAAGCCCAGCCTCCTGATTGTTCTCAGCGCTGCTGCTGAAGGTAAGTTAAAGTCTGGGCCATGTTTGTCTCAGCCTGTATCACAGTACCATTCTGGTGGAGGGAGTAATTGATTTTTGTTAACCCTTCAGTGGTCGAATAGCAGACGTAGCATTCGTGATTAAAATGTGTGTCTGAGTCATTATGTGGAGGAGCTGGTGTTGGACTGGGGTGGACAATGTTAAAAATCACACAACGCCAGGTAAGAGTCCAATAGGTTTAATTGCAAGCACTAGCTTTTGGAGCACTGCCACCTGATGCAGGAGCAGCGCTCTGAAAGTTAGTGCTTCTAAATAAATAAAATGTGAGGTGCTACATTTTGGGAAAGCAAATCTTTGCAGGACTTATACACTTAATGGTAAGGTCCTAGGGAGTGTTGCTGAACAAAGAGACCTTGGAGTGCAGCTTCATAGTTCCTTGAAAGTGGAGTTGCAGGTAGATAGGATAGTGAAGAAGGCGTTTGGTATGCTTTCCTTTATTGGTCAGAGTATTGAGTACAGGAGTTGGGAGGTCATGTTGTGGCTGTACAGGACATTGGTTAGGCCACTGTTGGAATATTATGTGCATTTCTGGTCTCTTTCCTATCGGAAAGATATTGTGAAACTTGAAAGGGTTCAGAAAAGATTTTCAAGGATGTTGCCAGAGTTGGAGGATTTGAGCTACAGAGAGAGGCTGAACAGGCTGGGGCTGTTTTCCCTGCAGTGTCAGAGGCTAAAGAGTGACCTGATAGAGGTTTACAAACTCATGAGGGGCATGGATAGGATAAGTAGACAAAACCTCCTCCCTAGGGTCGGGGAGTCCAGAACTAGAGGGCATAGGTTTAGGGTGAGAGGGGAAAGATATAAAAAGGACCTAAGTGGCAATCGTTTTACACAGAGGGTGGTATGTGTATGGAATGAGCTGCCAGAGGAAGTGGTGGAGGTTGGTGCAACTGCTATAATTAAAGGGCATTTGGATAGGAAGGGTATGGGGGGATATGGGCCGGGTGCTGTCAGGTGTGACTAGATTTGGTTGGGATAGCTGGTCGGCATGGACGGGTTGGACCTAAGGGTCTGTTTCCATGCTGTACATCTCTGTCTCTATAATCTGGTGTTGTGTGATTTTTAACGATGTCTGAGTCTTTTTTTTTTCAAATTAAACCATCTATCATTATCTAATGATGCTGGGCACTGAGTGTCAGACCATTCAACTGTGGGAGACATTGCACTCTGGCAGCACAGGTGTCAAGCCCTGTTCAACCTTGTGTCGGCTCTTTTAAAGAGCAGTCTGATTAGACCCACTCCTTTTGCTCTTGCCTGTAAATGTTTACTTGCATGTGAGCAGTTTCCTAATTCTGTTATCAAACAAGCAACTGTGTGGATGCTGGAGTTCTGAAACAATCAAAAACAGAAACCTCTGGAGGAACTCAGCAGGTCTGGCCACTGGAATTGAAACAGCAACTCTGTTTCTATTGTGTTCAGACCTGAATTTCTCTAGCTGTTTTTGATTTGTGTGTAGTGCATGCTGTTGTTGTCCAACATTGGCAACTATGTATTTTCTAATAAGAGAGTAGTCCTTGGACCAAACCTTACTTTAATAGCAACTAGCACAGAGATTAGCTAAGTTTTATTTTAAATCCTCTGCCGTACACCAGAAATGCTGCTGTCATTTGTAATCTTCCTGTACTCACTGTTGAGATTAGCTAACTTGAAACACATCAGGTATGAAACCTGATAACGTGTGGATTAAGTGCTGTTGAAAGTGGTTCATATGATTGACTGACTGAGTTTTTTTTGCATTTGGAATATAGGAAAAATAGTAAGTCTCCCCTTGAGCCTGTTCCACTATTCAGTAACATAATGACTGATGTGCAATCTAACTCCTCATTATTTTAGCACTGAGACAGGAGGAAGTGCTGATAATCGTGCCTCATTAATCCAGTCGAATTAATTATGAAAATGGACAATTGTTTCTCTTTTGTACTATCCCATCTAAAATAAATACTAATGAACTCTATGTAACTGTTTACTGTAAGCAAAACTTTTTTTAAACCAAGTGACAAGTCAGCGTTTAAACTGAGGTCTGGAATTAAAATCATAACCCCTTAATCTCAAATACATAACAACTGGAAAAGGTAAACCTCTGCAAAATCCTTTTTTCTAAAAAAAAAGGCAAAAAATAGCCCCTGTTTGCCAAGCGTCTGGAAACAAAGGATAAAAGATGTTGATTTCTTGCCAATTGAGTTTTTAGACAACTGTAGACTGATTCCGATTGCATCAATCTGGATTCATGTCTTTAGATCATGGTCACAGTCCAGCTTTTCAGGTTTCAAAAGGCTGTCAGAAGTACTGGTAATTGAAGACTTGAGCTGAAAATGTGTTGCTGGAAAAGCGCAGCAGGTCAGGCAGCATCCAAGGAACAGGAGAATCGACGTTTTGGGCATAAGCCCTTCTTCAGGAATGCAATGCCTAATTGAAGACTTGATCAAGTTTCCAGGAACTTCTACTGAGATCAGAATTTCAGGGCAGAATTGCAGCTTGTCTTCCCCAGTACAGAAAGGGTTGCTTAGCAACTGTAAGCATATGGTCTCCCGAGTCTTTTCAAAACCAGTTTTCCAATAATTCAGGCAATAAAATCTACCTCTTCTCTTTTTCAAGGCTTTGCTTCACTATTTCTGCAAAGTCAGTTGATGATTTGTGTAAACAGCAAGTGGCTTACAGTGCGTACCTGTTAACCTTGCTCTGTTCCCTCTTTAACTGAAAAAATGTTCAAACTATTCCAAAGGCTTAGAATTTTTCCACACAGCCCATACTTATAAATATGTATTCCAACAATAGTCTTTATATCAATCTAAGCTTAAAGGTTAGCAAATTATGTAATTTCAGTTCGTATTTGCATATAATAGTTGCAGACTTCTCCCACCTTTTGTGCATGATGATATTTAATTTCACATCTGAAAATTCTGACTCTAATTTTTAGCCTATACCTTACAGTTTTTAAGTACTGAACAAATTTTTCTCCCATCTATCTTACTTATACCTTTAATATCGTAATTTCAATTAAGTCACCCGTTAGCCTTCTAAATTCAAGGGGATATATCCCTATTTTGTGGGTGGATCTCCTCAATACAGGTGTGGCACAGCCAGAGTTTTGTATAACTAAAGAATTACTTCATTGTACTCTGATTCTCTCAGTATAAAGGTGGGAATCTATTGGCCATTTTGATTACTGCTTCGATCTGTTCATGATCAGTGTGCATGAATCTACATGTCTGTAACACTGCTGTTTCTGAGCAATGTAATTGTAACCAACAGAAGTGAAAATTGGAAGTTCCAATGTTTTGGGGGGTGGCCTTTTTTTAAAATATATATACCTCATCTGAAAGAGATCATCTCCAGTAATATAGTGCTCTCCCAGTAGACCACTGGACTGTGTGATTGAGGCTCTGGAGTGAAACTTGTGTTCACAGTTTTCTGACTTGGGTAAGGGTGCTATCATTGAACCACAACTGAGATAATTACCCTAAGTATTAACCATTATATTGAGATTTGTCGCAGTTTAGTCTATCAATCTGTGTTTAGTGGCTTCAAACTCTCAATTTTCAACAACACAGCTTGACATTTTTTTAATAAAGCTGGGATACAAAATTTGTGTACAGGTATACATTTCTTTAAGCTTCTAGAAATGGCATATGGAAGTGAAACCCATGAGCAGTTTCTTGTGAATAGAATTGGTTATATTATCACAGTATCTAGTCTATTTTCCAATAACATTAAAATCTTTCCATATGACCACGTAATTATCAGGTCTTCACCATGTCATCTATTGGATCCTTTTTAACTTCACTATGCCTACATTCTTGTGAGAAATACATCTCTATCTTGTTCTTGTGAGGTGTGCCTCCTGCCCATTGTATGTATTCGTCCTTTATTCCAGTAAAGCCTTCAGTGTTTCTTTCTATTGCAGGTGTAGAAATTGTTACCAACTTCTGGAAAATTGCAAACTTTTTCTTAATCTAGGTACTCACTGTATATATTGAGAAATAGATTCATATTTCAAATTGTTGAATGATAGAACCAAAGCATAATTTGCCTACTTCATGCAGCCAATAATTTTACACACACTCAGCTTTATATATAGGAGTGTGATGATAGAAAGTAATGTTAAGAGTTTGAATGGAAGTGTTTTCATGTCTGTTCCCTTTCTTTCCCCCAGGTGTATCTGCACAGTCATTTTATCATTCTTATACACTATGTAACGCAGCTTTTAACCTTCAGATTGCCACTCCAGGGGTAAGTGCCAGTTACATAGTCTTTATTGAGTAACTGAGTACTTTTACAACAAAAGCATAATGCTAATTATTGCCTTGTATGGATGAGCCATCTAACTGCACCTGCTGTGTCTTGGAACAGGGGAGGATCATAACGTATAGGAGCAGAAATGGATCATTCTGAGCATGATGATAATAATCCTGAACTCCACTTTACAGCCTTTTCTGCATAACCCTTGATTCTCTTACTAATCAAAATCTATCTCAGCCTTGAATATACTTAATGATCCAGACTCAACAATCCTCTATGGTAAAGAATTCTACATCTTCACAACCCTCTGAGAGAAGCAACTCCTCCTCATCTCTATCTTAAATGTGTGACCCTTTATTCTGAGATCATGTCATCTGGTCCTAGATTCTCCCACAAGGGCAAACAACCTTTCCACATACACCCTGTCAAGTCCTCTCGGAATCTCATATGTTTCAAAAAGATCACTTATAATTCTTCTATATTCCAACAAGTGGAGGCCTAATCTACTAAACCACTCGTCATGAGATAGCTATTCCATACCTGGTATCAGCCTAGTGAACCTTCTCTGACCTCCCTCCAATACCAGTGTATCTTTCCTTGGATAATGATATTCACAGTGTTCCATTTTTGATCTGACTAGTGCCTTGTACTGTTTAAGAGAAACCTCCCTACTTTTATATTCCACTCCCTTGAAATAAAGGCTAATGTTCCATTTGCCTTTCCTATTACACACTGAACTTGTGGACGAGGTCTCCCACATACTTCTGGTTCATAGATTACTGCAATCTTTTTCTATTTAAATAATATTCAGCTTCTCTGTTTTTTTCATGCCAATCTTGATAACCTCCCATTTCTCCACAAGGTAGCCAAGTTTTTCCCATCTATATACCTTGGCAGAATGTTTTGTGTCATCCTCATCACTTGCCTTCCTACCTATTTTTGTCATCCAGAAACTAGGCTATAATATATTCAAAGGCTCAGTAAAGATGAGAAAGACCCTAAAGCATGTTAATAACCACAATCCATGATTCTCTTGCAAAAATATGACTACGTTCACTACCTTGCTTCCCATTGGCACGTCTTTATGCTTTAGATTTTCCACTGTTAATGTGGCTATGGGTAATTTAAATTGTTGTTTCCTATGTAAATGTTTCTCACTTCAAATATATCCTCTTGTAGTGGATTTATTTTAATTTCTCAGAATCTGAGTCTGTACTGCTAAGAAACCTCACCTCTAACCAACTTCACTTTTTGACTTCACTAGCCATCAGTGAATAATAGACTGTAAAATTCTAGTGTTCACTAAAGTTAGGAATAGAACTTTAAGTTGAGAATGTATTTGCACCTGCATGTTCATTCTACCTGAAGGCAATACTGTCTTAACTTCCCTCTAATCTCAAGAAAAATCAGTTATAGTTAGTAATAGGTCTTGTTTCGAATCTGCAGTTCTCAAATTCTATTTCTAAATCTCTTAACAATAGGACAGTAATTTCTGCACCTCACTGTAATGTATTAAATGAAATATTCTAAAGTGTTGTCAGTGAATGTTTTCTTTGCCTTCTCCTTGACCTTCAATACATTGCATTTTGTTCAGTTTGTGTAACTATGGTTCTGATCCAAGCCAGCTGTCATCTGTTTAGTTAGAGAAGGCTTTTAAATGTATGTGCTTGCAATAGGGGAAGCCGATGGATTTTGTGGAACTGGATGAAAATAACATACGCTGGATCCAGGACTTCCGTATGAAGCCATACTCCAATCCAGCGAAGCTGGAGTCAATTGATGGTAGGACTCATCTACATTGAGATGCATTGTTTGATAAATTTAAAATACCGAAGGTAATCTAGCAATACCAACTCTATATTTATTTTTGGAGTGTGAAGTTAATAATAATCCGATAGTTTACAGAATGAAAGTGAAACTTCGATGATCATTTTGCAGCATCAAGATTATTTAAGATTCAGAGTAGTGTCTTGAAACATAGAATAAAGAAGGATGTGAGTATTTAAAGGAGAAAGTGAGGACTGCGAATGCTGGGGATCAGAGCTGAAAATGTGTTGCTGGAAAAGCGCAGCAGGTCAGGCAGCATCCAAGGGGCAGGAGAATCGACGTTTCGGGCATGAGCCCTTCAGGAATCATTTAAATCATTCAGTGAGTATTTAAAGTCTGGACTGATGTAGATGGCATGAATGTGCCATTTGCTTTCGTTATAGTAAATGATGTACCATATTAACTCCCATAAATTGCTGTAGCTGATCTGAGAGTGCAGTTTGTTACCCAAGTACTGCAGTTTTGCATTAAAAGTTCCAGAAGCGGTCAAAGTACAAATTTCATGGCCGATCCATAATAGATGTTTTTTGGGTCCAGAGCAGTAACAGACTGTGAAAAAAATTGAACCCAATAAAAAGGGAGGGGGAGAGAAGGTCTGAAGTATAACTAGTACTAAAGAGCAAGAGACACCCAATCCATAGTCAATGAAAATGTGATCTGACAAAGGAGAAGTCTTGAAATATCCTTGTGACTTGTGCTGTTTTTTCAATGCAGTGAACCACGTGCATTATGTTTAATATGTTTTTGTCTAGTACAGTGGGACATCGATGCACATTTAAATGAAAATGTAAACTATTTTGCTATCTTCCAATTAAGTTCCATTGTATCACTAGGTGCAAGGTACAATGCTATCCTGATTCCTAACTGTCCTGGTGCTATGGTAGATCTTGCAACCAGTGGATATCTGGCCAAGATTCTCCAACATTTCTGTGCTGAGCAAAGTGAGTAATATATTCTCAAACTTTATTAAATTTATTCTGAAGGTTTTAATAAGAAATTACCTAATTGTTGATTATAATGGTTGTAAGTTATGGATTTTGCAAGGCATATTCATGGAACATTCGTTCTAGTCTGTATTGAGTGAGCTGATCTCTGAGAAGACAGTAGCTGGGGTGATAAATATGGCATTACCTTGGTCAGTGAAAACAAATCAAGGCACTGTTTCTGTCCAGTGCCTCTTGTTGGAAAACTTTGGTTCACAACAAAGGATTTCATTTGGTTGCATCGATAAGTGCTGTTAACAAGGTTCACTGAAGATTGATCACTTCTGGAAGGATATAAATCTCTAGCCCAAATGAAAACATAGCCTATCTAGCTGAGCTTTGAATAGAAGAATGAGGAGATTTTGAATTTGTATAGCACCATCCTTATGAAGAAAAATATTATAGTGCAGCCTATGTGAAGGAAAGAATGATAGCACTAATCAATAGAGAAGGTTTTGAAGAAACAGGAGTTGAAAGTGAAGTGGTTTTGGAAGTGAGTCCCAAGCAGTAAGAGAATGCAAAATTTGGCCTCCAAAGAAACAATTCTGCAATCAGATTTGAGAGTCTGAGGCCGAAACTGTTTCCTGCAACATTGTTATGGACTAAGCCAGACCGCTCGAAACATTCTTAAGCAGGCAGCCCCAGACCATAACTTTGCAATTTGCTTTGGTAAGAGTACAGTAAAAATTACCCGGATTAAGCTAGATTGACTACTAGATTTTAAAACAGACAAAAATTTATTCACAAAATTACACAATGAAACAAAGAAAAGAATAAAGAACCCCTACAGAACTCAACCTACCAAACTAGACTTAATTATACTGTTCTGAATATACACAACAGTCCCAATAAGCACGCTCCCTTTAAAACCCAGTATAAATGGAACACACAATTACAGTTTGAAGTTGAGGTGCAGACAAGAGAGTTTCCACACCGCTCCCTGTTGAACTTCCAACCGGTTCAAGACTGAACTAAAACTGCTCAGCTCAGCTAGAGAGCTGATCACTCCCCTATCGTTATATCTAAAACATGACCACTTTGGCTTGAAGTCTCTTCTGTTTACATAGAAACAAAAGGCCTCTCCAAATCCTTTTCATCTCTGTACCAAACCAGATTGATGGGAGCCTGGCCCGCTTTATTAGCCCTCTGAAAAAAATCAAGGACAGAGTATCCTTGAGCATAGGAGCAGCTTTTAGAGAAAAAAGGACTAGCTTTCTGACAATATTTGGTGTGGAAATATCATTCAAAGCAAAATGTTAACTGAGGTGAATTAGAACAAGTTCCATGGAGTAGAAGCTAATGTGGTGAAAGACAGAGAACCAGGGGCACTTGCAAACAATTGTTGGCAATCTTGTCAGGAAAGCCTCAGGCTGCCGTCTTTTTCTTCATTTCTTTTGCTGTTTGGGGTTTAGTTTCACACTGAAAATAATGAAGTAATGAAAACTCCCTCTGTATTTTACCAAACATATATGGCAACTATACAGCTAGATAAACATATTTTCCCTTCACTCCACATGTGGAGGTGGTTGCATATTTGTACATGAAAGCCATGTATTGTACGTGGATTTCTAGAAGGCATTTGATAAGGAATCACATTGAAGGTTATCGCAGTAAGTAAAAAGCTCATGCTTTGGGAGTTAACATATTAACTTGAATAGAAGATTGGCGAAACAAAATATCCATAAGTATGTCCTTGTCTGATTGGTAGCATGTCATAGAATCATAAAGTTATACAACACAGAAACAGGCCTTTTGGCCCATCATGACTAGTCAATTACAGACATCAAACTACACTAATCCCATTTACCTGCCCTTGGTCTACTATGACTTAGCATTTTAAGTACTCATCCAGATGCTTCTTAAATGTTTCAAGTGTATTTATCTCTACCACCCTCTCAGGCAGCACATTCCAAATATCTACCATTCCCTGGATGAAAATATTTTTCTCATATCTCCGCTAGATCACTTGCTCCTCACCTTTAAACTTATGCCTTGTGGTCTTGGACAGGTCAGCCATGGGGAGGAAATTCTGATGATTTACTCTCTAAACCTCTCATAATTTTGTAAATCTCACTCAGATCCCCCTCAGCCTCCAAGGAAACCAAACCCATCCTAGGCAGTCTCTGTTCATAACTGAGACTTTTCATCCCAGGCACCTTCCTTGTGAATTGCCTCTGCACCCTTTTCAGTGCTATCATTTTCTTGCAATAATATAGTGACCAGAACTGCACACCATACTAATGTTTTATAAAGTTGTAACAAGACTTCCTTGCTCCTTTTTGCTCTGCTGTCTAGTGAAGCCAAGCATCCTGTATGCCACCTTCATCACCTGTCTGCCTGTACTGACACCTTCAGTGACCTGTGGAGATATACACTCTTTGTTCCTCAGTATTCCCTAGGGACCTACCATTCCTTATGTATGTTTACCCCTTGTTAGACCTCCTAAAATGCATTTGCCATTGCCATTGCTCTGTCCAATTTACAGACTGATCAATGTCAGACTGTAGCCTGAATATCAACAATATCACCAACTTTCATATCATGTGCAAATTTACTAATTATATCTTCTACATTCACATCCAAGACATTAATGTAAATAGCAAACAGCAAGGGTCCCAGCATGAACCCTGTGCTACACTGCTGGTCACAGGCTTCCAATTACAGAAGCAACGCTCTACTCTCTGCTTCCTATTTACAGTTCCAGTTTTCCTTGTGTTCCATGGGCTGTTACATTTTACATCAGTCTTCCATGTGGGAATTTGTCAAAGGCCTGACTAAAGTCTCTGTACACCTCATCAATATATTTGGTCACCTTTTCAAAAACTCAGTTAAATTAGTCAGACAGAATCTCCCTGTAACAGCCAGGTCAATCATTGCCTTTTTAAGTATTGATAAACCCTGTCTTTCAGAACTTTTTTTCCAATGAATTCCCGACCACTGACATCAAACTAACTGATTTGTCATTACTTGGCCTATCGCTACTGCCTTTCTTAAACAAAGAAACCACATTAGCTAACCTTCAGTCATCTGGCACTTCACCTATGGTCAGCGAAGATTTAAATATCTCTGTCAGAATAGCAGCAATCTCTTGTTTCCATCGCATGGGATACATCTTATCAGGCCCTGAGGTTTTGTGCATCTCTCTGCCTGTTAAGGGAAAAAAAAGTGCTGGAGGCCTTAGAAAACATAAAGGTTAATAAATCTTGAGGACCTGGTCAAGTGTATCCTAGGATGTTGCAGGATGTTAGAGAAGAATTTGCAAGGCCCCTTGCTGAAATATTTTTGTCCTCTCTAATTTTGGGTGAGGACTGAAGGGTGGTAATGTTGTGCCTTTATTTGGGAAAGGCTGTAAGGAGGAGCCTGGGAACCATAGACCTGTGAGCCGGACATCGGTAACAAATAGGTTGTTGTTGCTGAAAGATAGGATTTACAATCTTTTGGAGAGGCAAGGACTGATTAGGGATAGTCAGCATAGTTTTTTGCAAGGGAAATCAGGACTCACAAACTTGATTGAGTTTTTTGAGAAAGTAAACCAAAAGGATGGAGGGCAGAGTAGTAGACATTGTCTAAATGGACTTTAGTAAAGCCTTTGACAAAGTTCTGCATGATCGACTCACTCCTAAAGTTAGATCACATGGAATTCGGTGGGAGTTTGCCAATTGGATACAAAATTGGCTTGACGTAGGAGACAGAGGTGGTGGTGGAGGGTTGTTTTTCGGACTGGAGAGCTGTGACCAGTGATGTTCCACAGGGATTGGTACTGGATCTATTTCTGTTTGTCATTTATGCCAACGATTTGGATGAGAATATTGGAGGCAGGGTTAGTAATTTTACAGATGACACCAAAATTGGTGGTATAATAGACAGCGATCATCAGATGACAAAGAGATCTTGATCGAATGTGTCAATGGGCTGAGGAGTGGCTGATTTGTTTTTAATTTTGAAAAATGTTCTGTATTGCATTTTGATAAAACAGACAAGGGCAGGACTTATACAATTAATGGTAGAATCCTGAGTAGTGATGTAGAACAGAGACCTAGCGGTTCAAGTGCATATTTCTTTGAAATTTGCACAGGTAGACAGGGCAGTTAAGAAGGTATTTAGCATACATACCTTCATGCTCAGACCTCTTGAGTATAGGAGTTGGGATGTCATGTTGAAGTTGTTTAAGCTGTTGGTGAGGTCTCTTCTGGAGTACTGTGTGCAATACTCGTTGCCTTGCTATAGGAAGGATGTTATTAAAATTGGAGAGGGTTCAGAAAAGATTTGCCGGAATGTTGTCGGCAATGGAGGACTTGTTAGAAAAATAGGCTAGCCAGGCTGGGACTTTCTTCACGAGTATAGGAGGTTGAAGGGTGACATTATAGAGGTTTATAAAATTGAGGGGCACAGATAAAGTGAACAGCAAGGGTCTTTTCTCTGGGATGGGGAAGTTCAAAACTGGGGGGCACTTAAGGTGAGAGGAGGAAGTTTTTAAAAGGACATGAGGGAACAACATTTTCTTTTACAGAGTGGTTTGTGTGTGGAATAAGCTGCCAGAGGAAGTGATAGGTGCACATACAGTTAATTGACATTTGAATAAGTAATTGAATAGGAAAGTTTTAGAGAGATTTGGGCCAAATACAGGCAAGTGGGGCTAGTTTAGTTTGGGAACGTGGTAGGAGGGGACTAGTTGACCAAAGGGAATGTTTCCAGGCTGTATGACTCTACGACTATGATTTCCTTTGTCAAAGGACATTAGTGAACCAAATGGATTTTTATATTAATTGAATTAATGGGTGCAATTATTCAGTAGTTTCCAATTCCAGATTTATTAATTAAACTTAAAATTCAACCAGCTGCATGGTGGGATTTGAACCCATATCCCCAGTGTTAGTCTTTTATCTCTCAATTGCTCGTTCAATGACATTACTGACAGGTAGATGATGGTGTAGCAGTATTTTTCTTAGAACCAAATTAAGCTTATACATTATTTCTTTGGCACTGGGAAGAGGAACTCTCACATTTAGGTGACTGATATTGCTGAATTTTTTTTCAAAATTAAAACATATAAGTAAGCAGTGGGAAGGTGAAGTTAACTTGTTTGTGTTATAGACTCTAACTTTAACTTTAAAAAAACATAACTTTTGGCCTTTGAAATAAAATAGTTTTTTGCAGCATCTGTTTTCACTTGGAGCTTAAGTTATAGTTTTTCTTTACATTCCTCATCTCTTATGTTACTAGCTTCATTTTCTCTCTCTTTAATTCATTCATGGCATGTTCAGTGTCGCTATCTGGGCCAGCAGTTATTGCCAAATCCTAATTACCATGAACTGAGTCCCTTCTTAGGGCCATTTCAGAGTGCAGTTAAGAGTCAGTCACATTTGCATGGTGAGGACAAACTGTAGTTTGATATGTTAACTTATCTGTTCTCATTGGATATGTACTGAGCTTGGTTTCCAGTATCTTTATAATCCAAAATTTGCAGAGTTTATTAAACTGACATTTACATTGTGAAAATAGACATTTATTTCCAGGCTGAGATGTGCACCATCTGTCCAAAATGAATCTATTTTCTAAGTCAAGTTAAATATTTTCTTAAATGTAATAAAATGGGGAAGATTTGATCTGTCATTATTTTAATTTGCTGATTGCAGAACCAATTTGTGTGGTGGGACATGGAGTTGCTGCTCTATGTTGTGCAACCAACCAGGACAAGTCATGGATATTTGAAGGATACAGCATCACTGGAGTAAGAGTTCAGTTCAAATGTATTTTACACAAGAAAAGTTGTATTTTTATTATAGGTATGTTATTAATAACATTCAAGCATGGACTAATAAGTGGCAAGCAAAATTCATTCTGTGCAAGTGTCAGGCAAAGATCCACCTCTGAGAGAATCTAATTATGTCCCTTTTGACCATCAGTGGCATTACCATTGCTGATGTTTCCACATCAACATCCTGTGGATTGTGATTGACCGAGTACGCTGAACCAGCTGTGTAAATAATGTAGCTAGAAGAATCAATATGAGGATAGAAATTATGTGGGATGTAATTCTACTTCTGAATCCTCAAAGCTTACCTACTATCTACAAGGCTCACGTTAGGAGTGTGACGGAAACTCCACACATATCTGGATGAGTGCAGACTCAAGATAGTGGATGTCATCTGGGACAAAGCAGCTCCCTTAGTCATTACACCATCTACCAGCTTGCACAATCTGTCTGTCACCACTGTGCATAGTGGCAGTAGTATGTACCATCCACAAAAGCCCTGTAGCATCTTGACAAGGATCTATTACCAGCACCAAAATCATAACCCAACCACTTCAAACAGCAAGGGCCAGAGATCCATGCGAACATCAACTTTGTCAAATTCCCTTCCAAGCCACATTTGACTTGGAACGTAATTGCTGTTTCTTTTAGTCAAATGTAAAATTCCTCCCTAACAATAGTGTTTGCAACTACACCACATGCTACATGGGTTCAAATAAGTGATTCACCATCTTCTCAAAAGCAATTAAATATGATAATAAATGCTATCCTAATCAGGGATGCTCACAAATTTTAAAAAATGTTTAATTTGCAGCTTTAGTTAACCTCTCTAACAGGTAGTGCATAATAGCAAAGTTTATGGGATAAACAGAGGCTATTTGCTCTGTGATTGTGTTAACTGTGAAAAGAGCTATTCAATCTTATCCCATGTTTTAAATTAAAAAATAAGCTGTATTTAATTACTGTCTGACTTTGCTATTTAACAGCATTCTAGATTACTGATGTTACTGTTTGTGTCTAGGATCAGTTATTGCAGTTTATTTTAATCAATTGTTAATTGATAGTTTCTCTTCATAGCCCTCAGTCTTCGAGCTAGTAAGGAGGAAAGATTTTGCAAGCCTTCCAGTCATTGTGGAGGATTTTGTGAAAGACTCTGGAGGCACCTACAGTGGTAGGTCATCTTTGGCTCTGTGTTGCCCTAGTTATTGTAATTCAGGCATTCTTTGAGACCCATTCCATCAAAAAGAAAATTTCTGATTTATTCTGTAGAAAACATCAAACTAATTTCTCCTTAGTTGAAAGTTCCATTCCTGTGATTCCAAGCTGCTATATTTTGGTAAAGTCCTGATCAAGGCAATTTAAAATTAGTCAAGAACCTAGACAGTCAGTGTTGGAGCTTTCATCACAACAGATGTTTTTTTGGCTAGACATGTACAGACCATACGTTTTTTATTTTCCTGCCTTTTTGACTGTGGACTAAAATTAAAAAGTTCAGTTTTAAAAATCAAGGAAGAGGAATTGCAGAACTTTTTCACAGCAAGCTGCCAGCACTTATTCAGAATGGTATTTGAACTTTTGTTTATTGATCAATAGGAGTTGTTTAGTTGCAGACAAACTAGCACCAGGGAGTATACACAGATTTGGCTGTTTGATCTGTGGCATGTTGACCAGTTAGCAATGGCACAGGTCTTTTGCCTGCCAACGTGATTGGCTCACAATAGCTGAACAACTTGTGGGTGTGAAAAAAATGGTTGCAACTCTTCAGAAAGTGAAGTGCTGACTTTGACTCTGTGTTAAGAAAGTTCCCAAAGCCTGAAGAAAGCCAGTTCACTTTTCTTCACCAGTTGCTGTAAGCTGTTGTTTTAACCAATAAATCAGAGACTTTATACATCATTTCTCTTTGTGCCTTCCGCAGGCAAGTGAAAGTACCTGAAAAAGAAAGAGTTCACAAAATAGCAAGCCAAGGAAAGTTTAATTAAAAGCAAAATAGGTATGGATGCGAGAAGTTTTGAAATGAAAACAGAGTGGTAGAGAAACTCAACAGGTTAAGTCCGCATTAATGACGAGAATTGTTTTTGATATGGTTCTGCTTCAGAACACTTATTTTTAATCCTAAAATCTATATATTTGTAGTAAATAGTAATTCTGGTCAAGTACAGAAACCTGGTCCATGCCTCTGTCAACCTTAGTCTAAAAATACAGATAAGCTAGGGAGTTTTGATATTTTGAAAAAACCTTCAACATTTGTGACAATTCCAGGAATACTGAGGCTAATTTAGTCTCTTAGTATTTTGTATGATTTTTCTCACCTTAAGTTTTAAAAGTAGTCTGTTGCTGGACAGATTGGCTGCTGTTTAACACCTCATCCAAGTGGCTACACTGTAATGAACAATAGTTTGCCATTTCGTCCCACGAGCTTGTTCCATCATTTATCAAGATTGTGGCTGATTTGGCCTGACTACATATACATGCCTTTGACCCGTATACCTTAATATCTTTGATTTAATAAAACAGTATCTTTCTCAGATTTAAAATGAACAACTGATCCAGCATCCATTGCTGTTTGTGGAAGTGCACTCCAAACATCTACCATCTTTTCTGAATGAAAATGCTTCTTGACATCTCTCCTGAATGGTGTGGCCCTCATTCTCAGTCTGTGCCTCCTAGTTCTAGATTCTCCAACAGGAGAAATAGTTTACTTTTATCTTTATCTACTTTTTCCTTTCCTGGTAATATCTAGAAGACCTTGAACGTGTCACTACTCAACCTTTTAAATGCTGGAGAAAATAGGCCTGATTTGTGTAATTTTTCCTCATAACTTAATCCCAGAAGGGTTTCGGATGACAGAGTGAAAGCCAAACGCAGTAAATAATAATCACAGCCAGGCCTAACCCAGTTAATGCACACATTGTTGTAAAGAAGATTTTAATTTGATAAAACATCAAAAATATTTCTCCAACTTATGGCTGGCAAGCCCTTAGCTGAAATATAATGAATTTACATAAATGGAATAGATATTGTGTAATAGAAAATGAAGTATTAAGAAGTGGAAATGATCTACTTTGTAAATCATTATCTTTTTAATTTTGAGTCTGGAATCTGTAGACCTATTCAATGTGAAATACTAATTGTTACGATCCTACCAATGGTTTATGACATTTTTGAATGTTTCCACGTTTCATATTTTCCCAGAACATTGAACTTATACAAATTGGGTGCTGGGTAATGTTGATTGAGAGAGCCAATGGTTTCCTTTACAGCTTCATTCATTAGATGTACTGTTCCTGTGTTGTTAAAGCATTCAATCCAAAAGTCTGAAGTAAAAGCTCCTTGTGCTGTGCTGCATTAGCTGACCTTGGCCAGAACAGCAGCAAAAGCTGCCATTATTTTCATGACAAGTCAAGTGACTCTTGCTGGGATCTAAAAGCGAATGAATATTAAACTAGTGTGATACTGAGAATGCTTCATTGAAGAATGGTCCCTTGGGAAGCACACCAGATAGTGATTATTCAAACAGTGCAACAGCAGAAATGTCATACTTTACATCAAAGGAAAAAAATCAGGTAGGTCTAATAAAATGTCATCTGATCTTGGTTTATGAGACTCCTTCGAAATATCTCAAATGATCAATATGAAATCCTTGATATAGAAACTGCAAACACTGTCTTCAAATCACATCAAAAGCAAATTTTCTTTAATGATTGTGAAAGAACCTCAAGGACAGTGTCTAAGAGTTAGATGTTGTGATTAAATATTATACTGTATCTATCTCTATTTTTAGCTAGTACACCTGATGCTACACACGTTGTGATTGATAGGCACCTTGTAACTGGACAGAATGACCAATCTACACTCATTGCCATCCAGAACCTCATACTTTTCTGTAATGCAAGGTGAGAAATTGTTTGTTTGAGAATCAATTGCTCAAAGCATTTTATCTATTAATATTTAAGGGGTTTCTTGGTAACTCTAGCAATAATGTTGGGCTCCCATGCAAAAACCCAAGGTATAATCAACGTTCCTGTAATCGTATTTCTTTTTTTACATGGACATGAGTTCAACCAGGTCTTGGCTGAGTTGTTAGGTGAAGAATGCTTTTCTGACAGGCAGAATAATGAGCTTGTACTTTCTGATTGGTCAATAGAATGTGGTTGAAATCAGTGAGGCTTTTATGACTGTAAGTCACTGTGACATGATACTTTTATCACTAGTTACAGTTCTGGAAGACCATTAGACTCATTAATGTTCATGCATTCATGCTCCATGTCCTTCATTGCAGCCTTCAATTATTCCTTTAGTTACTCAGTGTTTTCACCTCTAGCATGTGACCAAATGTCCATTCCATGTATTAGTCATTTGTTATGTTAAGAACACCTTCCCAAGATCTATTTTAACTGTGCTTTTTAAGCTTGAATTTGTTTCTGTTTGCCTTACAGTCATGAATTCTTAAATAATTTTCAAGTTAACCTTATTTATCTCTTAACTCCTTCCAACAGCTTTCCATTTTGTAATATCTGAACAGCAACAATGATATTAATTGCTGCTTCTAATTTAGTAACGTCTACAAGCATCACTAATTTTGATTTGAGTCTGAATCCAATCCATTGATATAAATTTGAAATTGTAGTGGTCTCAATACTGATTGCTGTATATCCAATTCAGTGCCATACCCAACCTTTTTAGAGCTCCTCTGACAGGTACCTACAGTATTCTACCCTTCAACCAATTTCCATTCAGAGAATTTTTCCAGTATCCCCATCACATTGCATTAACTGAGAGCGAAGTATGTAGAATGTTAAGAAATGCCACTTAGAAGACAAGGTACGCTCCTAAAAAATTTTTTTTTGTCTGTTTAGAACGTCAGTTCCTTAAAGAAATAATTTGATGCAATGTTTCTCATTGTGACTGCTATTTATTTGGACATCAGTGTACAGATAATCTGATGACTAATTTGTTTATGCTGCTTTTAAGACTGCATCTTTCTATTCTACTTTATTTTGATTATGGACTAAATTGGGCAAAGGACTGCTTTATAACAAAATACTAAAAGAATTGTAGCTTTAAAAGGCAAGTTACTGAAACTCATCGTAAGTCTTGTTTACATTGGTTTGCATGTAGGAGGGAAGATGTAAGTAGACAGCACAGCACCAGGCCATGTGTATAAAGTGAGATTTGTCTGGCATCAAGTAACTGATTTGGTTTGTCAAATTGTGACCATCTGTGTTTGGTTCCTGGGTAAGGGAACAGCTTGTAGATGTGAATGATACAACAAGGACCTGTCCATCTCTGAAAGAGAAGGTGGAGTCCCTCTATCTTTGCAATAAAAATATCTGACGTCTTAGAAGCTAGTTATTTCCTTCCACTAGTTGCTGTAAGCAGTGACTTTAACCCGTTTAAGAGACCTGGCAGTTAGTGGACCAATTGTCAGGACTTCCTGTTTTAAAAAAAAAACAAAAAAGAGATTGAATGGAAAATCCTGCCAAACAAAATGATCACTTCATCAATCCAGTGTACTGGTGCTGAGGAACTGTGGGAATCAGTTTTCAGTTTCCTTCTACTCAGAAAACTAACTCCTTTTTGCTATTTTTGTGTGTGTATGTATGGGGTTTATCAAGGAATTAGAGTTTTAACTAGTAGAGCTGCATATCAACAGCTAACAGTTGTTTTACCTGTGATTAGAATATATTTATTTGTAGTAAGGAACACTTGCACCGCACAAATGCCAGACAATGACTATCTCCAATCAGCAACAATTTAACTAACGCCCCTTGACATTTATTGGTGTTACCACCATTGAATGCCTAACAGTCAACATCATTGGGATACCACTGACCATAAAATCAACTGGATTCTCCATTTAAATACAGTAGCTACAAGAGCAGGTCAGAAACTGGGACCACTGCGGCGAGCAACTGTCTTCCCAAAGCCTGTCCACCATCTACAAGGCACAAGTCAGGAATATGATAGAATATACTTTCGAATGGCCTGGATAGGTACAGTTCCAATAACACTCAAGAAACTTTACACCATCCAGGAGAAAGCAGCCGCATCCACAAGCATTCACCACCTGCACTGCTAATGCTCAGTAGCAGCAGTGTATACTATCTATAAGATGCAGAGCTGAAATTCACTAAAGGTCCTTAGGTAGCATCTTCCAAACCCATGACCACTTCAATCTGGAAGGATAAGGGCAGCAAATACATGGGAACGCTACCACCTGCAAGCCAGTCACTATCCTGACTTGGAAATATATCACTGTTCCTTCAGTGCTGGATCAAAATCCTGAAATTCCCTCCCTAAGGCCCTTGTGGGACAACCCACAGCATATGGACTGCAACAGTTCAGGAAGACAGCTCAGCATCAGCTTCTCCAGGGCAACTGGAGATGGCAATAAATGCTGGCCAGCCAAAGATATTCATTTCCCACAAGCGAATTTTAAAACAAGTTCTTGTTAAATACATAAATCTGATCTGTTTTCTATTAATCTAGGGCTGTATGACTGATAACTCCAGGAATAGTGAAATTTGATTTTCAGTGTTTTGCCTGCTTGTGATAGGTCATGCTTTTAGAAAATGTGCATTTTGTTCCTAATGCACTAATAACCATCCAATTGTTTACTTATTCAAACATAAGGCATCTCCTTTCTGAATACCATATGATTGTTTGGGATTTGCATAAATGTATTTTTCTTTCAAACCTGTCTAATTTATGTTGAAGTTATTAATTCCACACTAATATGAAAAGCAAGTTGCTAGAGTATATGAAAAGCTTGAAGATAGCATTATTATTATTATTATTAGTGAGAACTGCATAGATTTCACGTAGACAAAGTCTCATTATAGAGTGATGGCACCCTAGTGTGGTTTAATGTCACACTACCACCATGCTAATAGAACAGACTGTAGGCAGATCTAGGAGCTCCAAACTGGGAATTGATTAAGCAGATTTGATTCACAGCAACATAATTAATTATACACTACTTCAATTTAGAACCTCCCAGCTCAATAAATCCTTCTCTACTGCATCATCAGCAACCTGGAAGACTAACCCTGGCTCCATATTAGAGAGATCAGAAGGAAATTCCAGGAACAGCACCAGAAATACCTTTAGAATAAGGGAGCTAACTCGGTAAAACTGTAACACGAAACTACCTGCCATATAAATTCCAAGAATGGTTGGCTGTAGACAGGTATAAAAAGCTGTAGACAGCTGACCAAACCCACAACAAATGGACCAGAGCATAGCTCTGTCATCCTACTCTCATCTAGTCAAATGATGCTAAGCAATTGGGAAAATAATTACTCCTGAGACTAGAACCAACACAGGGTTAAGTATCCCGGGGCTTTAGTGTTTAAATTAGTTCTTCAGGATTTTTTGTTGTTTGATTTCATGTAAAACATGTAGTTTCTGTTCTCAAATCCTTTTGAATCTTTCTTTACAGGAAATGATTGCACGTTATTTCATGATCGTATTAGGACTCAACAGTTTGATGAAATGGAACTGTCAAAAAGGCAACTCCCCACAACCAATAATAAAAACAGGAAATCAGCAAACCATGTCAGAAAAAAGCAGACCCTTAAACACTGAAAAGCTACCTCAGTCGCATTAGAGGCCAGCCAAGCTTTCGATTTCAAATGCATATCTGAGCGGACACGAGATTATGAACTTCTTCTGAAGTTTTAGATTGAACAATTAATATATAGCTTATTAAAAGTGAACCTGCTTTTATTAACTGTGACCAAATAAATGTCTTGAATTAAGGGAATTGTACTTTGGAGTTTCTTGCAAATGAACTGTAGCAAAATCAGTATGATCTTACTGAGAAGGTGCAAGGTGTTTACACTGGAAATCATGCAGCAGCCTATGTGCACCAATGGAAAAACTGCCTGTCCAAAAACTGAGGAAAAATATTGAGCATGTTTGGATTGGAAAAACTACTGTTTTAAATAGCAATTTTAAGAAAGAAATTAGGGCATCAAGAATAGCTAATGAGCATTTATACCTGGATACAAGGCCAATATAGTTCACAGTACAATGGAGATGAGCTTTGAAAGTTTGAATTATTCAAAGATATCCCTGAGAATCTACAGACCCGGTTAGTCTTCCAGGATATGGGAAAGTGAGAATAGCCATAGGCATAAAGACAGTGGTTTGCTGCACAGGATTGTGGGTGGGAGTTTGTGCTTGGATTGGAAATACTAAACTTGCGATGAATTTAAACAAAGTTGGAAGGTTTGTCTGGCTTTAACCAGGGAATAAGTCTCCAGAGAAACTTACACCGTTAAAAATAGTTCTGAAGTTTAAAGTTCCCAGGCTGGGAAAGAAAAAATCTATCATCAGTCTTTGGGAGCCAATAATCATTTTGGGCTGGTTCAAGATGAATTCAGTGTCTACTAAAAGAACAATATAAAGTATAACTATGAAGTATGTTTTCTCAGTTGTGCTAGAACTAAAAAGGGAATATTTTTATTCTGTGGTTTAAAGTGTAAGTTGCCTAGAAATGTTGTGTTTACTCAAAAGTGCTGTAATCTTGTGCAAAAAGGCAGGTCTTAAAATGTGAAATCTTGTCATATTACCCTTTCAACTGTTAATTGGAAATTTGTATTATTTTTAAAAGTTATCAACCTTGGTGATGTAATAGTTATTTCCCCTGAGTTGGATAGTTCCTATGACAATGAGTAGAGAAAATCTGAAAGCCTCCATTTGCTAATGTTGCCGTAACAATGAAGTAACCTGACATGATGCAAGGTTTTCTAGACAGGATATTTTGTTTGTTAGACAACTGAAGCTACTTTGTTAGGAATTAATTGTTGAAACGTTTGACTTTACAAAGTTCTAGAAATCCTCTTTGCTTTCAGTCTCTCCAAAAGGAAGGCCTTGATGTCTTACAAACCTTCATGTTGAGATAGGACTGCACTGTATTGTATCTGTAAATCAGTATGAAAACCTTAGTAGCTAAATGTTCTAAAGGAAGTGAATAAAAGAAAGCAAATTTCTTTGCCAGTTCATTTTGTTAGAATACTTTAGATTTTGAGCGATGAAGCCTAAGGCAAGTTGATGTACATCCGCTTTGAGGGTCCTTCCTGTGCGTTTTAGTTGGAGGGCTCCAATCTATTAATATATCTGATTTCACTTTTTGTCTGTATAAAATAAATTACTGGTATTTAAATTATCTTCCTTTCATATGGTCATGCTGTCCAGTTTTAATTATTTGCGTTAGAACTTGCAACAGTACAGTACAGGAACAGGCCTTTCACCTCACCTTGTTTATGCTGACCATGGTGCTGTTCTAAAGTAATCCTGCACCTGTCTGTGCATGATTCATATCCCTGTATTCTCTGCCTGTTCATGAGTCGGTCTAAATGTCTCTTAGATTTTGCTATCATGTCTGCTTCTACCACCTCCCCTGGCAGCGCACACCAGGCACCTGTTACTGTGTCACAACAAAACTTGCCTTGTACATCATCTTTAAACATTTCCCTTCTCATTTTAAATTCACACTCCCCTAGTATTTGATGTTTCCACCTTGGGAAAAAGACTGCTATTTATTCTATCCATGCCCCTGATAATTTTATTCGGTTCTACCAGGTCACCCCCTCAGGATCCAATGCTGTTGCCCATGCCTCTTGAGTTGAAGATTGGGGTTGCTATCTTTTGATGAAACTGCAAAAGAACAGGTTGGGGATGGATCCTGACTTTGTAACACTTGTGAAAGGCCAGTTAGTTTAATCTCGATCACTGGGAAAAGTATTATGAGTTTATAAAGGATTTATTATAGATAGAAATCCAGGAATTACATGTTGGAATTGAATTTGAATGTCGTATTTGTTATAAATAGAAATCTAGGACATATGCCACCAAAAACTTCACTTTCTGTCTTTTCAGTTTTAACAACTGTTCTGTTTTAAGTGGTTAATTTTTTATTACATTTTTATCAGACACTTCTGTCTGTTAACATTAATTGTAAAGAAAATGAATTCTGTGTAGATGAGACTTATTTCTGCACCTAGAAATTACACAAACCGCAGCAATTATCTCTGGTTTCACTTGGTGCCATTTATCACTCAAATGCATAGATGCAAATTAATATACTGTATTCAATTGTCAAGCTTTGAGATAGTAATTGAAATTAAAATATCACCAAACTGTATCTTGGGACTTCCAACATCATGTGTTTGAACTGCGTTAACTTAATGGCATTCAAGGTGTGCACAACTTCAGTAGTATCTGTTCAGTAAAACTGCAATGTGATGAGGATACAATTTGATTGCAAAGATATTGTCCTTGCTGTGGAAGCCAAATTTCTCACACCCCTGCACATGTCAGCATCTAACTGGATGAGATCTCATTTTTAGCTTTCCTATTTTTAACTTGATACTAAATTTCAAAAATGTAAATCTCTTATTTTAAACGTTAGCTGACCAGTAATAGGTAAAGACATTTCCTTCGCGTTGTGTTTTAGGAATTTGCAAGGGATGATTTTATAAATTGGCTTATAGTGAGTACCTATATTAATGTGCTCAATGCCAACCTTTGTTTTCTCAGCTCATATTTAGATTTATTAAATGTTAGTGCTACACTATGAAATTTAATTCTGTTTATGGTTCAGATATATTATGTTAGACTTAGTAGATTTCCTACCAATTATACTGTTGCTAAAACTAGTGTAATGAAAATTAAAATTTGTATCACTATTCCTTACCCCAGTTTTGTGAAGGCGCATCCAGTTTCTACTTGACACTCGTCCATGGTAACAAGAGTTTGGAACAAAATCTCCTTAACTGGTGAATTGCAGGCACAAACTTGTGTTATCATTTTTGTTCAAATGTAGTGACTCAGTGTGATCTTTTTTAAATTTGGTGTCAATTTTTGTACAATACTATGACACGCTTCATCAAATCAATGGTGTTAATTAGATGCAACTAAAGTAACGACAGTACTCTGTACTGTTGTTGAAGTGCAGCAAATGTTTATTGTTTATGGCTAATACTGTATTTGATGGGAACACAGGTTGAACAGCATAGCTTGCATAGAAAGCATGAGAGAGTACAAGTCTAGTCTAGTTGCCTCTATTTTGGCAAGAAAACATTTTAAAAAAAAAACTTATGCGATGTGGGCTTCACTGGGCAGTACAGCATTTATTGCACATCCCTAATTGAGAACTTGATGGCTTGCCTTTCTGAATCTCTGCAGTTTTAGGGTATAGGTGCATCCACAGTGCTAGTAGGAAGAGAATTCCACAATTTTGATCTAATATCAACAATGAAACAGTGATTTTATTTCAAGTCAGGATAATATGCGGCTTAGAAAACTTCCAATTAGTGGTTACTTGAAGCTCTTTGACATCCAGGCAGTAGAGATTGGAGATTTGGAAGATGCTGTCACATGAGCCATGTTGAGTTGCTATAGTATGTCATGTAGAATGTATACATTGCTGCCATAGTCAGTGGTGAAAAGCAAGAATTTAAGGCAGAGGATGGGTGCCAAGCAAGTAGGCTGCTTTGTCCAGGCTTGTCAAGCTACTTGAGTGTTGTTGGAGCTGCACCATCACACTCCTGAATTGTGCCTTGTAATGGTGTACAGGCACTGGGGAGATAGTTGAATCAAACTCTGCAGAATTTCTAGCCTCAGACTGTTGTAGCCTGTTTTTATTTGGTTGATTCTGGTCAGTTTCTTGTCAACAGTAATCCCCAGGTAATTCATAATGAGTTATGTTAATGTCTGGGTAGATAGTTTCTGTCTTGTTTGTGAAGATCATCCCTTGTGTGGTGTGAATGTAATTTATCATTGATCAAGCTTGGTTAACACCCTTGGATGATGACAGTATCTGAGCAGCTGTGAATGATGCTGAACAATGAGCAATCATCAATGTATATGCCTTATAATAGTCATTGATGAAACAGCTGGACAATGTTGAGCCGAGGACAAGACCCTGTAATTCAGTGGTAGTATCCCTACTTCTGGACCAGGGTTTCAAGTCCCACCTGCTCCAGTAGTACTCTGAGGATCTCTAGAGTAAAATCCTTGGGCGGATAACAACCACAGCCATCTTTCTTTGTGCTTGTACATCTCCAATTAGCAGAGATTCCCCTGATTCCTATTGACTCTACTGTTGACAGACTCCTTGATGCCACACTCTTGTAAAATGCTTTGATGCCAAGGGCAGTCACACTCAACCTATCTTTGGAGTTCAGCTCTTGTGTCCAGATTTGGACCAAGGCTGTAATGAGGTCCAGGCAGAATGCAACTGAGCATCAGTATGCAGTTTATTGCTGAGTAGGGTAATACAGTTGACAAAATGTAGCAGCAAATTACTGCAGATACAGGAATCTATACTGAAAACAACAAAAACTGGAGATCACAGCAGGTCAGGCAGCATCCATGGAGAGAGAGAGAGAGAGCAAGCTAACATTTCAAGTCTAGATGACTCTTCAGAGCTGAGATGATCTCCAGCATTTTTTTAATACAGTTAACAATCCTTTTCATCACTTTGATGATTGACAGTAGACTAATCATACAGTAATTGTCTGGATTGGATTTGCCCTGGCTTTTATGCCGAGGACATACCTGACCAATTCTGCACACCACTGGGTGGATGCCTGTGTTGTAGCTGTTACTGGTTTGCAAGGGTTGTGGCAAGTGCCAGAGCACAAGTCTTCACTACTACTGCCAGAATTTTGTTGAGAACCCATGGCCTTTGATCCTCACGGCTGAAGACTGTAATCTATGTCGCTACAGACCTCAGGACAAGGCTGAGATGGATTAAATACTTGGCAGTTTTGGCTGAAGATTTTTGCAAATTCTTTAGTCTTGATTTGCTGGACTTACCCATCACTGAGGATGGGAATATTCATGGAGCCTCATCATTTTGTTAGTTTCTTTCATTGTCCAGCACTATTCATAACCGGCTGGACTGCAGAGCTTAGTTCTGAAATGTCAGTTGTGGGATCACTTAGCCTGTTTGCCTGCTTTTTCACTGTTTGGCATGCAAGCAGCCCTGTGCTGTAGCTTCTGCATGTTGACTCCTCAGTTTAGGTAGACTCCTGCTACTAGTGGCACACTCTCTCCATTGAACCAGGGGTTGATTCTCAGCTGGATAGTAGTAATAGCATGGAGATATTTGAAATCATGAAGTTACAGACAGCGGCTGAATAGAATTCTGCTGTTGATGGCGCACAGTGTCTCATACCCACATTTATGATGTCGGAGATCTATTCAAAAATCTATTCCTTTGAGAACGATGGTACTTCCACACAACACAAATGGAGGGTATCTGCATTATGAAGACTGGATGGCATCTCCACGAGCATTGTGTGATGGTCACTCGTAGCAACACTGTCATGGTAGATTTGTGAAAACAAAATCAGGTAGCTTTTGCCTTTTCATGGTTTCCTTACCACTTGCTGCAGACTCATTTTAACAGTTATGCCCTATGTCCTTTAGAGCTTATCCAACTTGGTCAATAATGGTGCTGCCAAGTCACTCTTGGTTATAGATATTGTAATTCCTCACTCGGAGTACATTTTGAGCCTTTTGTGCTGCTTACGATTAGTGTTCATCATGAAGGAGTAATGACTCATCAACTGGAGTGGTTGGCCCATGTTTGAACTGATAGCATTAGACCTAATGGGTCTGGGGTCAATGTTGCAGACTCTTAGGGAAACCGCCTCCTGATTGTGTGCCACTTTGTTGCCACCTATACTGGGTCTTTCCTATTAGTGGGACAGTATAAATCTAGGTATGATGATGATGATGTCTGGAACATGGCAAAATATGATTGTGTGTAGGGCTTTGTCAGACTGTTGCTTAAGTAATCTATGGGACAGCTCTTCCAATTTTGACATGAGAGGGTATGTAAGAGTAAAGCGAGGCATTAATATTCTAAAGCCTATCAATATAAATAAGGTGGTGGTGTTGGGTACTTCAAAAAGCATTAAGGTAGATAATTTACAAGAATGTTGCTAGGATTGGAGGGTTTGAGCCATAGGGAGAGATTGAATAGGCCGGAGCTGTCGGAGGCTGAGGGGTGACCTTATAGAGGTTTATAATAAAATCATGAGGAGCATGGGTAGTGTGAATAGACAAGGTCTTTTCCCTGGGATGAGGGAACCCAGAACTAGAGGGCATCGGTTAAAAGTGAGAGTGGAAAAATGTAAAAGGGACCTAAGGGGCAATAGGAGAGATTGGCCAAACTTGGTTTGTTTCCACCTGAACGTCAGAGGTAACCTGATAGAAGTTTGCAAAATTAAGAGAGGCATGGATAGTCAGTCTTTTTTTTTCCCAAGGTGGAAATGTCAGTTACAGGGGGACATAGGTTCAGGATAAAAGTAGAAAAGTTTAAAGGTAATGTGAGAGGCAGTTTACTTTTTCAAACAGTGTGTGGTAGGTGCCTAGAATACGCTGCCAGAGGAGTTGTAGAAGCAGATACAATAGCAATATGTAAGAGACATTTTGACAGATCTATGAATAGGCAGGGAATAAAAGGATATGGACTGCCTTGAGGTAAAAGGTCTTTAGTTTAGAACAGCATTCTGTTGTTCTAAATAGGCGTGTTGAGCCGAAGGGCCTTTTCTGTGCTGAGCTGTTCTTTATTCTATGTTAGTAGGGAGGACTGCAGATTCAATTGGACTAGGTTTTCTCATCATTTCCATTGCTTAGGTTAATGTCAAGTGGTCTATCTGGTTTAATTTATGTTTTATGCAATAAAGTAATACAGCACCTTTCCCAAAGTTGGCCCTTAATAGCCAAAGAAGTTTTAAAATGTGGGCAAAGTTGGACATGTGTAACTGATTTATTCAGAACAAATTTCCACAATGCAACAGTGCCCAGGTACAATTTTGGTTATTGTTTGTACATTAATCTGGGTGAAAGAACTACTGTCCTTTCACAAGAAACAGTGAGACGGGATTTTCATTGAATGAGTGCAAGCAAGATTTGAGTTCAGAGTTTGGAGCAGCTCAGAGTTGAGTGTCAGGTGCTGGAAAAGCACAGCAGGAGAATTGATGTTTTGAGCATAAACCCATCATCAGGAATGAGGCTTGTTGGCCTGGGGACTGAGATAGATGGGAGGGGGTGGGGCTGAGGGAAGTTAGCTGCAGGTGGGGGGTAAGGTGATAAGTCGGAGAGGAGGGTGGAGCGGATAAATAGTAAAGACGATGGACAGGTCAAGAGGGAGGTGCTGATTTGGAGGCTTGGGACTGGGATTAAGGTGGGGGGAGGGGAAATGTGGAAACCGTTGAAATCCACATTAATCCCGTGGAGTTGCAGGGTCCCAAGGTGGAAGATGGAGGCAATCTTCCTCCAGGCGTCAAGTAGTTAGAGTTGGGCGATGGAGGTGGCCCACGGCCTGCATGTCCTTGGTGGAGTGGAAGCGGGAGTTGGAGTGTCATTTTCTCCTGTTGCAGCTCCGTATGAAACATAGTTTCTCTGTTATTGAACTGTAAATAGATTCAAGCTGCAAAAAGATTAGTGTTGTGAAGATTTACTTTTAGACCCATGCAAAAATTTAAAAATGAGTTCAGACCCTGAAAGTAAAACACAAATCCATTCAAAATCCAAAGTGAGCAAAAGTGATTTTGACATCACCCAGTGTAGGTTATGAGGCCTCTAACTGCCAGTAGAGGGAGTTGTAGGAGGTGAGTACCAATGAACAGATGTCAAAACAGGTACATTCCAGTGCTTCTCTGTTCAGTTTCTTTCATCAAAATGATCTAGTCCGATTGGAACGTCTAGTTACACTCCTGTAATGTAGTCCCACGAATGATCTCTTCAACAAGATGAGAACGACATAGACCACAGTGCCTCCCAATGTTAGGCCAACAGTGATAGCAGCATAATTAGGACCTTTGGTTAAAAAGAAAACAGTAATTAAATTCTATGGTTTTGTGACAGCTATATAGACCAACTATGATATAGGTCAACTAACCCTAATGCTAACACAATCTGCCTTTTTCAGAGGAGCAGAGCCTGTTTCAAAATTAGTAAAATGTGCAAAACAAAATGTACTTTTGAGCTGCCAGAGGAAGTGGTGGACCCTGGTACACTTGCAACATTTAAGAGGCATTTGGGTGGGTATATGAATAGGAAGGGTTTGGAGGGATATGGGCCGGTGCTGGCAGGTGGGACGAGATTGAGTTGGGATATCTGGTTGGACCGAAGGGTCTGTTTCCATGCTGTACATCTCTATGATTCTAAATGGAAGTACATTTGGAAAGAAAACTGACTGTAGTTGTCACAGGATGTGAATTTAGGGATTCAAACTAGGTTCCTTCTCTTCTCCCTGTCTCATCCCCCATTGTGGATTTGGAAAATGTGTCATTTCTAAATGTGAAATCCAGACACTTAACTATAAGTAGGAGTTTGCATATTTGCAGAAATTCAAATTCCGTAAACTCAACAAATTGGTATGACATCTTCATATCACACAGCCACATATTTGACCTACATGAAAATGAAAATGCCAAGTTGGTGAAAGTACTATACCCATTAGACATTTGTTGGAATTGTCCAAAGTCATTTTACTTATAACTTTGGTGGAAAGGCATTCCCATCATCCTGGAATCAAATTTGAAGCATAATACGTTAATAACTATTGTCACTCTTCACATATGAAGTTGTAAAAAGTTTATTTTTAATCCTTTATTTCCCCTTTCACTTATGGTCTTAGTAATGATGCACATTTGTGTCACCTTTGGGTCAAATGCAACACAAACCGTCTCTCTGAAGCTCAGACAGTTGCCATGGAGATGAATTGATTTAGTATTGAGGGAAGGCGGCTTTGGTTTTCCTAATACCTTGTTGAGGAAAATGTATACTCATCTAGTCTGATAATTTAACAAAAGTGGTGGAATCAGGGGAGTTGATGGTAGAGATGTAGAGTTGGGTGTCATCTGCATACACGTGAAAGTACATGCTGTACTTTTGGTTGATACTGCTAAGGTAATTAATTAACAAATGAACGATCTGAGTAGATCCTTGAAGGACCAGTGTGGTAGCGTGTGAATGGGAAGAAATGCAATTTGCAAATCAAACTCTCATTATGATTCACTAGATAAGAATGGAACTACGTGAGGGCATTCCTAACCAGATGGATGAGAAAAGCAGGAGACTGGTGTGGCCATCTGTGTCAAAGGGTGTGGACAGATTAAGGACAAGAAATGCTCATTTATCTTTATCATAGTCACATGGAATATCATTTATATACAGTACTTAGGTTGGATAAATTTGTCAATTTACATATCAAGTAACACTCAGCCACTGCCTAACAACTCACTCAATTTGTAGGTCAGCTGTTTTAGCTCAGATGCTGAATATAAAAAGGCTATATCCAATGTCATCAAAAATTTACTTTTCTCTGAAGTACTTCTCCTTTTGTTTTGAAGTGAATCATCATACTGGACAGATGTGTATAAAATAGCCAAACTCAATCTGTGCCATCCAGCACCAGACTTGAGGAAGTTACCGATGTGGACAGTAAGATGTATTCTATAATCAATGTTCTTTAGAAAGAAACTTGGGAAATATTTAGGGCAAGCTGTACCCCAGCCCTTACTGGGAAATGCAATGCAATCCCTGGTAGGGTGCTAACAAGTCGCATGTTTGAAACCTTAAAGAATTAATTGACCTCAGCTAAGATGACTACTTTAGCTAATTACATATAAAGACCCAACACTTTAACTCTACATCTCTTTTTGCGAACATTATCTAATCTACTAGCATTTCCAGCATATTTCTGTTTTTATTTCAGGTATGGTAGGTATGTTACAGCGGGTCTTAGTCCTTCTGATTCTATATTGATATGCAGAACTCCATCGGAATTGAACATGAGTGTGTCAGGTATGTAGCTGACAGGATACAGGCCAGCAGTGTATATGGCTATATGCATAACTGACTTGTATTTGCCATCAGGGCTTGTGTGTGAATAATAACCAAATCAACAGGCTGAGTGCCTGAGGGAATGTACTTCAGTAAGGAGTTTTCGTTGCTAAGAAGAGGCAATTAAAATTTGCTGCAGCGTGGGAAGCAACTGATTCTAAAGACTTTAATTCTCACCAGAGTCACTCTCCTTTTGGATGCAAATGGGTCCTGCACTGACTTGCTGCATGCCCGACTGTTCCATTTGTGAACTATTGTCAGAACCACATCCCAAGGCACATGGTGTGGAATTATATGCATTGGTGCATAACTGGACGTTGCAAGTAACAAACACCTAGAGGAAAAACAGACTGATTATATTTAGCATGTTGGCAATGCGTCAGTGAGAATCTTAAGAACAGGAATTGTAGCTAGTTACTTTATCTGGTTGAACAAATCCCTGATGTTCCATCGTGTGACCAGCCACCTCTGACTCTTCATTCACCCAAATAACCTTTCTTCCATAGTCTAATATTTTTATAAAATAGTCAAAGATCTTTTTCAAAATAAAACATTGTTTTAATGCTCTGATTTTTTTTTAACCTCACTGCTCACAGACAAGAGGATTGGTATCATTATCATGGATCAGGAATTATTAATGGAGTTTGGGGATGGGAATACAGCATGATTTTATTGGACTATCTCTCTCATGCAGCACCTCAGAAGAATTGACAATATCGGTGTCTTATCCATTTGCTCCTAGACTACCCAGTACTTTAAATTTTCTCCTTTGAGCTTCAGCTCTACTAACAACAGTATTCAGCCTTAAAATGTTGTGGGTGAGCTAGGTCTTTCAAAACAAATGGTCTTCAACTAATTCATCTGTTGATACATTCATCTTTCAAAACAGGTTAACCTATTTACAGAGACAATTCGACTGTCAGTTTTTAACTCCGGCTGGCTAAAATAAGAGGCTTTGGAGCTAATTTGAGACATCAGAGGCAGCTAATTTGGATTTATCTTTCACCTCAAAGTAGTATGTTTAAAGGTCCTTTGGAAGAACAAAGGCAAAAACAAATTAAGACAGGCCTTCTTCTTACAAACCAAACAACTTTGTATCAACGTGGTCTATAATTTTTAATGTTAATATCATACCATAGCATATCCAATCACAATGGCCTGCAATTTATAAGGCCATAGATCATAGGAAGCTTTTTTTATTCACTCATGAGACGTGGACATGGCTAGCTGGGTCAGATTTAATGCCCACTCACTAGTTGAGAAGATGGTCGTGAGCTGCTATCTTAACCGCTGCAGTCCATGTGCTATAGGTAGATGCACAATGCTATTAGGAAATAAATTCCAAGATTTTGACCAAGTGACAATGAAGGAATGGTGATATATTTCCAAGTCTTGAGGGTAACTGGCTTGGAGGGGAATTTGAAGATGGGGGTATTTGCTTGTATCTGGTCATCTTACACTTCTAGATTAAAAAGAGTCTTGGGTTTGGAAGGTGCTGACTAAAATCTTTGGCAAATTGCTGTAAGATTCTGTGGGCCTTGTCAGTGTAGATATTGAGAAGATGTTTCCACTTGTGTTGGACAATCTCAAACCCGGGGCCACATTTACATAAAAAGGAAACACTCATTTAAAACTAAGTGAAGGAATTTCTCCTCCTCGATTAGTGAATGTGTGGAATTCTCTCCCCCAGAAAATTGTGGGTACAAGAACACTGAAAGAGGAGGTAGGTAGATTTTTAAATATTTGGGAGTTAATAGGTACGCTGAGCCAGCCGGAAAGATATGAGGCCTGCGACAGGTCAGCCATGACCTTGTTGAATGAGGGCCCTTTTTCTGTTCCTATTTGTTATGTTCTTATGTACAGCTGTGTGTAAGCACTTTGTAGCCTTACTTATCCAGCCTCCCTTTGTTGGCTTCCTCATAAATTATCTTGAGTGCAAAAAATGCAACAATGTGCGCAGCATCAACAGAACCAAGCACCAGCAGAAAATCCATGTTTTTAAAAAAACCTTCACCGTAATAGACCTTCCATTTATTTGTTACTGCTTTTCAACCCTAAACACCCATTTCATACTTATATCTTTGCTGATTTCTATCTGGCATTTTATTTGGTGTAAAGTCATATCCAGGGTGGACATGTTTGCAAAATAATACTTTACTGCAGTGTGAAACTACAACCTATTTTCTGCTGCTAGTTTTTGGCTTCTATGTGCTAGCACACAACCTGTAGTTGTTAATTCAGGCTACTGTGTCTTTGAAAAGTTGAAAGAAACAACATGTTTTACTTCTGCTTTGAAAAGCATGGAGAAAGTTGAGGCATACGATTCAGACTCTGAGCTTTGAGAACATTCAGAAGAGGACAATTAATCTCCACTTGGAGAGACAAGGTTTGATCAGGAATAGTCAGTATAGCTTTGTCAGAGGGAGGTTATGCCTTACAAATTTGATTGTTTTTTTTAGGTGTCCAGGTGTGCAGATGAGTGTGCAATTGATCCAGTTCATGTAGGTTTCATCAAAACCCCTTGACAAATTCCATCTCGGAAAGTGATAAAGAATGGATCCAAGGTAACTTGACAAGATGGATCCAAAATTGACTTAATGGTAATGTGGTTGTAGAAAGCGGATTGTATGATTGTCGGGCCAGTGTGCAGTGGCATACCACAGGGATCAATGCCTTATTGATTGTGATTATGTATAAACTATAGAGATGAGAATATGGGGTGGAGGGGGGAATGATAGTTAAGTTTGCAGATGACACAAAGAATGACCAGGTAATGAGGAGAAAGGTCTTGGGTTACAGGAAGATAGGATTGGAATGTTTAGATAGGCAGATCAATGGCACAAGGAATTTAATCCTGAAAAGTGTGAAATGATGTACTTTGGAAGAAGTAGCAAACCAAGGGAGTACTCAATGAGTGGCAGGACACTAGGAAGCTCAGCGGAACAGAGAGGTCTTGGGTTGCTTGTCCACAGATCCATGAAGGCGGCAGAACAGGTTCATACGGCAGTAAAAAGGCACATTGGACACTTGCCTTTATCAGTTGAAGCATAGATTATAAGAACAGGGTGGAAGAATACATAAGTTCTATGGGGATCTGACAGTGTTGATGGCAAGAGGCTTTTTGTTCCACAGCTGGAGATTCTAGAACTCAAAGGCATAATCTCATAATGATGAGGGCAGCATGCTGGCTCAGTGGATAGCAGCAGATCCAGGTTCGATTCCAGCTTCGAGTGACTGTGTGTGTGGAATTTGCACATTCTCCCCAATGTCTACAAGGGCTTCCTCCGGCTACTCTAGTTTCCTGTATATGTTAGGTCAATTGGCTTTGCTAAATTGCCCCCAGTATTCAGGAATATGGAGGCTAGATGGATTAGCTATGGGAAATGCAAGGGTACAGGGATAGGGTGGGGGATGCGGGTCCGGTTGGAAACGGTCTGGAGGATGGCCGAATGGCCTGCTTTTACACCATAGGGATTCTATGATTTAGGACTGAGTTGAGGAGAAGTTTCTTCTCCCAAAGGGATTTGAATTTTTGGAATTTTTGATCCCATAGGGCTGTAGCTGTTCCATTACTGAGTATATTGAATACTGAATTAGAAGCATTTTCCGATCCTGAGTGAATCAAAGAATATGGGAATCAGATGAGAATTAATAACTCTTGAGTTGATCTTAAACCTTAAGTGTTACAGCAGACTTGAGGGGATGTTTGGCTTATTCCTCTTTCTTGGCTTCTTCTGAGCTAATGGAAAAATAGTCAGAAAATGAGCCCACTAACTGTAGTTCATACATAGAGTTCTGAAATGAAACAGGATAGCCTGGAACATGGATTTGATAATAATTCATAAGATGACAACTTATTTAGAAATGCATAGCAATCTGTTAATGGATTGCCTGAACAGGAATAGGCTAACTCAGAATTAAATATTGCGTCCTTATGATGATTAAATGTTCAATCTCTCACCAAGTTTTTCTTTTATTTATTCATGCGCTGTGGGCCTCACTGACAAGGCCAGCCTCTGTTACCCATTCCGGGCTGTCTTCGAAAAGAGTGATGAGGTCCTTTCAGAAGGCAGTTAAGAATCAGCCACATTCCTGTGGGACTGGGAAGTATATGTAGGCCAGACCAAATAAAGATGACAGATTTCCTTACCTACAGGGTACCAGACGGGTTTTCATAACAACCTACAGTGGTCACCATTAAGCTAGTTTTAAATGACAGACATTTTTTATTGAATTCAAATTTCACTGTCTACCATGGTAAGGTTTGAACCCAAGTCCCCCATATATTGGTCTGTATTACAAACACAATTACATTACTGCTACACCACTGCCTTCCACCAAGATAAGTAATACATTTAGGCACTGAGTCACTAGAACACTTGTTTTAACTTCTAATAAATTTACCTTATTTCCAAAGACTACTATACAATATTTATTTTAACTAAAGGTGAAAAAGTCTTGTTGGTAAGAGCACCTGTGAAGTGTGGTGTGGTAAGGAGGACAGTTTTATGGAGTACACTTTTTCTTTACTATTTCCGGTTTGATGTTCCTCTGTCGTGCTGTTATTTAAGCAGCTGTTACAAACAAAAACAGAAACAGAATGTTAGGCAGGACTAACGTTAATGTGGCTCTGAGTTTTTCATGTTAACCAGATGTCAGTCTAGTGGAATTGAATGCTCCTTTGCCTCTTAGTCAAAAGTTCCCAGCCCACTCCAGGACTGGAAGACATGATTTAAATTGAATCGAGAGAGTGCTGCATTATTAGAGGAGTGATTTGCTGACCGGTCTGTCTGTTCAGGTGGATATTAAAGATCCCTTGGCTAAACCAGAATTCATCCCTCAGCTTCATTCCAATACAATGAATGATATTCCAGACCATAATAATTCACATTATAATTGAATACAATTCTGCTGCTCATCAACCACAGCTGCACACTCATGCGTAGTTTTCAGCTCCTAGATGTGTTCCAAATCCATCCCATTTAGCATATTGATAATGCACAAAACAAAATGGAGAATAGACTCAATGTGATGACATGACTTTGTCTCCACAAGGACTGTGCAAAGTAACTTCCACCAGCATTATCATGGACAGAGGTCCTTCTAGATTTGGCCAGCTTAATCAGTAATGGTTTCACACAGTCTTTTTTGGTGTTGGAAATTTAAGTCTATACTTCTTCAGTATTCAAGATGGAGGCATACTGATTCATCAGCTGAGGAAGGTGGTACTCAGCAAGATTTCTTGTTAGATTTGATGCCATGAGAGGTCACGAAATCCAGAGTCAATGTTGAGGCCTCCTAGAGCCAACTGTATATCACTATAGTATGGAGGAGAAAGTGAGGTCTGCAGATGCTGGAGATCAAAGTTGAAACTTTATTGCTGGAACAGCACAGCAGGTCAGGCAGCATCCAGGGAACAGGAGATTCGACGTTTCGGGCACAGGCCCTTCTTCAGGAATGAGCAGAGAGTGTTCAGCAGGAGAAGATAAAAGGTAGGGAGGAGGGACTTGGAGGAGGGGCGTTGGAAATGTGATAGGTGGAAAGAGGTCAAGGTGAGGGTGATAGGTCGGAGTAGGATGGAGGCGGAGAGGTCAAGAAGAAGACTGCAGGTCAGGAAGGCGGTGCCGGGCTGGAGGGATCCGGCTGAGACAAGGTGGGGGGAGGGGGGATGAAGAAACTGGTGAAGTCCAAGTTCATCCCCTGCGGTTGGAGGGTTCCCAGTCGGAAGATAAGACGCTCCTCCTCCGACCGTCGGGTTGTTGTGGTTTGGCGGTGGATGAGTCCAATGACCTGCATATCCTCGGTGGAGTGGGAGGGGGAGTTGAAATGCTGTGCTACAGGTTGGTTGGGTTGGTTCGTCCGGGTGGCCCAGAGGTGCTCTCTGAATCGCTCCGCAAGTAGGCGGCCTGTCTCCCCAATATAGAGGAGGCCACACCGGCTGCAGCGGATGCAGTAGATGATGTGGGTGGAGGTGCAGGTGAATCTGTGGCGGATATGGAAGTTTCCTTTGGGGCCTTGGAGAGAAGTGAGGGGGGAGGTGTGGGCGCAAGTGTTGCACCTCCTGCGGTTGCAAGGGAAGGTGCCGGGAGTGGAGGTTGGGTCGGTGGGGGGTGTGGATCTGACAAGGGAGTCGCGGAGGGAGTGGTCTCTACGGAAAGCTGATAGGGGAGGGGAGGGAAATATATCCTTGGTGCTGGGGTCTGTTTGGAGGTGGCGGAAGTGACGGCGGATGATGCGCTGTACATGGAGATTGGTGGGGTGGTGGGTGAGGACCTATGGGGTTCTGTCCTGGTGGCGGTTGGAGGGGCGGGGCTCAAGGGCGGAGGAGCGGGAAGTGGAGGAGATGCGGTGGAGGGCACCGTCGACCACGTCAGGGGGGAAATTGCGGTCCTTGAAGAAGGAGGCCATCTGTGTTGTACGTATTTTGAACTGGTCCTCCTGGGAGCAGATGCGGCGGAGACGAAGGAATTGGGAGAATGGGATGGCGTTTTTACAGGGGGCAGGATGGGAGGAGGTGTAGTCCAGGTAGCTGTGGGAGTCGGTTGGTTTGTAGTAGTTTGTTTGTTGTTGGTTGTTGGTTTGTTGTTGGTTTGTATCACTATAGTATGCATCTCTCACAAGTCTATCCTGTCAATGAGACAGGACATCCCAGATGGTGATGGAGGTATCTGAGACATTGTCTTTCAGATATGATATGGTATCATTATGTCAACCTATTTCTTGACTAGTGTGTGAGAGACCAATCTGACTTTTTGGCTTGTTCTCAAATATTGGTGAGGAGGAATTTGCAGAGTTGACATTGCACATTCTGTGCAATTGCTAACCTTTCTGTTTCTTCCAATGATCTTCATTGTGAAAGTGTTAATTTCTTTACTCCTGTTAATGGGTATTCCATGCATTGTTATTTTTTTCAGTTTCCAGTATTTACAGTTCCTTAATCTGCATTTTTGTTTTGAAGAAACTGTCCTCTTTAAAGACAGTTGAAAACATAAGAAAATACTTACCAACAGTCTATCCCACATAGCTAACTTTCTGTGAGTAAATGTTTCTTTGAGAAGAGATTTGGATTATTGAAAGTAAGAGTCAACAAAGACTGGATGGACCAAATGTCATCTTCGGCCAATTCCAGTGGTTGTATAAGTCAGATTGTGCAAGGATCCATGCCAAACATAAATGCTGTAGTTGTTATTATCTACTTAGGTATTTTTAATACATTGGTTATAGTACTATCTGCTGTGTGATAAATGGGCAGAAATCACACTGTCAAGTATTTTTGACAGACACTCAAGTGCTGACTTTAACTTTCAACTTCAAACAGGAATAGAGAATTGGAATTCTAATAGAGAACTACTGTGCACAATGGGCTGATGACATACTCCCAGCAGTTTTCTGGCAGACTGAAAGTTCCATCATGAAAATGAAAAAGAAAAGTTGCCTTACCCTTGATGTAAAAGTGTAATTCCTGCTGAAGAGTTATATTCTGACATCTGGCAAGACTCCACATAGAGTGAGAGGGTAGTCACATTGCTCTTGACAATGATGCTTATGTATAAATGGTCCTTTTTGGTAGCATCAAATGGAGTGTGAGCCTTGGCTGATCTCCTGCTGGAGTTGTACTGTTTACTGAACTGAATTTCAAAGCTGTAGTCTCCAAATACCTTCTCTGTAGCAGTCTTCAATAAGTTGGTTTCTTTACTGCCATTATTTAATCGCTGGAATTTACATGTCACTGGGATGGCCACCTTCTCTCTGTCTGCCAAAATTGTATTTCTGCTCCGGCTGATGAGTTTATTTGTGAAGATATAGTGGGATTCATCTTCCTGAGAAGAAGAAACGTGTGACATTTATATGAAGGAAATAGTTCCCAGTTTCAGAAACACCCACATTCATATTGGGACTGGCTTCCCTTAGCTTGTGTGTGATGGAACTCTAAGGTGGGGGCGGAGGGGGAGGGGGGAGGGTGTGGGTGGAGGAGGGAGGGGGGTTATTTCCAGTCACTTTTATTTTCCATAATGTTACATATGATTAAACTAAATACTTTATCGATATCAGGTTTAAACAACAAAACTTAAACAGCAAGATCTATTAACCGGGATTCTTACTCAACACAATTATAGGTTTATTGCTAAAACAAAACTTATCACATCTTTACTAATTAACATACATAGTCAGTAATGTAAAATTTAAAGGCTTATCCCTGTAAATTTCACAAAACAAACCCTCCAGGAAAAATAAAAATATCAGATTTCTCTGTAAAAATTGGCCTCGTGAAAAGTAAAAATGGACTATTCTCCCATTCAAAAGGATAAAGCTCAGGATGTTCCACATTCTGTTGCACTGATGCTCTGGCAGGTGTGGTCAAGTCACTAACCATGCATAATGTGTCTGAAGTCTTGAAGACAGTTTGCTCAGGGAAACCAATCCTGAGATGTTTCTCCAGTCATTGTTTCAAAAGACCCATACAGATTGCACCTTGTATTCAACAAGTGGAATTTATTTTCAGAAACTTCAGTGAGCAACTGGGCAGCTAGTTATTAGGAGGTTTTCCTCGAGCTCAGTTTGATCCTATCTTTCTTTCCTCAAATTGAAATTGTTCTTATCAGGCTTTCTTCCCAATGGACCAGATGAAACAAATATCTCTCCAAACCATTCACTGTACAAAATAACCTCAGCGTTGTGTCAACAGCAAAGCAAGCAGTTATCACCAATCATGTGATTTACAGGAAACTATGCTGAAAACAACTCCACTGTCCACGTAAATGTTCAATGACCCCTTTTTAAAGAAACACACCAGGTATTGCTACAAAGCATTTGGCCCTGGTCCTTCAACATCTAAGCAATACTAAATATTGTAACACTTGCCACAACTTCTTTCTTTGGCCATTGACTTTTTCCTGCTTCTTAGCAACAATCTGAATTTAAAACAGACTGTTGACAACTCTGATGTTACATGTAATCCCATTGTGATGTTCCTAAACACATATCTGCACCATCACTAAAATTGCTTCTTTCCATCCTGGAACATCCTTCAACTCCATCCTTGCTTCACCTCAGAGACTCCAACATACCCCTGGTTGGCCTCTCAAGTTCATTCCTCAGTAAAGATGAAGTAATCCACAACTCTGCTACCCATGTCCTAAACTGCCTTGGACCAATTTACTCATCAATCCTGAGCTCCTGACCTACAGTAACTTTCAGTTAAGCAACACCTCAAGCTTTGAAATTCTCAATCTCATTTTCAAGTACCTGCATGGTTTCACCTCTTCCTATCTCTGTAATCTCCTCCTCCTTTATTACCTTCTGAAATTTCTATATGCCTCCAATTGTCACCTTTTGAGACTCCCAATTTGAATTACTGAGCATTGGCAGCATACTTTCAGCTGCCTTAACCTGAAGCTTTGGAGTTCCCTCTCTTCATCTCAACATTTCTGTTCCTATAAAGTACCTTAGGATGGTCCTGAAATAACTTTACAGAGGCCAGTACCCCATCACCAAGTCATCTTTTATTTACACGTGGAAAGTCCTGGACTCTGATCCAGCTCTCAGACTGAGCAGACCCTCTGACACTCCTGTTTATATCCGTCAGGCAGAGCTCCGTGACTGGACCAGATTACCAGCCCCAATCAGGGAACTCGTTTTATGAGGTCCACCTGGCTGACCTCATTACAATCGCTCCAGTTTCCCCATGATAAAGGTGCTATATAAATACAAGTTGTTGATTTTATAGTAGCCCCCTTTCCCTCCAAATGGAAGCCCAGTGATCTATTGTATAAATTTTGATTCTACTGGTCCATGCAATGCTACAACTCCTCTATCTTTGGCAAACTTCTGCTCTTTATAACTATCTCAATTCTTTGCAATTCCATTGTAACATTTTGTCAGGGTCAATGGCACACTCTGCCTTGGTGGTGCAAGTCTTGGCATGAACCCATTCTGAATATTTAATGACCCTGACCCAGGGAAATAGGTCAGCTTGCATTGTAACAGCTGGAACTCTGACCTGAAGAGGACATCTTGACATAATCAGTCAATATGGACCACACAGCTGAGATTGTCATATCCTCAACTAACGCTCATACCCATATACTTCCAGCTGGGATGACTGGACATTGAAGCATACCTGTGACATAGTTATGGCTAAAGTATTGGACAGGCAATCGAGCTGCCCAAACTAACGATCTGAGATATGTATTTAAATTCCATGACAACAAGCAGGGAATTTAAATTCAAGTACAGGTGTGCATCCCTTTATTCGAGCATCCAAAAACCGAAAAGCTCCAAAAACCAAAGGTTTTCATGGAGTGTGCAGCATCAGTCATGTCTGCGTAACATAACGGGGTTTTCTTGGTGGGCGAAGGCTGCACCTACTCGACCCACATGGCAGCGTGGCCCAGCAGTCAGAGACGTCAGTTGTGTATTGTTTTTGCTGTGCTAAATTGTTTAATCTTAGAGTGAAAATGTCAAAAAGAGATGCAGGTACATCTATGGCTAACAATAATATAAAGAAAAGGAAGCATCTGTCATTATCAATAATGCAGAAAGTAGAGTTATTGCAGAAGCTTGATCATGGTGTGGCTGTGCAGCGTCTTACTGAAGAACATGGTGTTGGAATTACCACTGTCTATGTTTGAAGAAACAGAAAGACAAGTTACTGAAGTTTTATGGTGACAGTGATGACCATCAACTAATGGAAAATAGGAAAACACTGCTTAGGGCAAAACATGAAGATCTTAACCGTGTGTTGATGGAGTGGATTAGACAACAACTGCCACTGACTGCCTTGATGGGCATGAGACAAGCTAGAAAATATCATCATAAAGAACTGAACATTAAAGGCCAATGTCAATCTTCATAAGGTTGGTTGGAGAAATTCAAGAAGCGTAATGGTGTGAAATACCTGAAAATCTGTGGCAAAAAGTCTTCTGCTGACCATGAAGCAGCTGAAAATTATGTTGGTGAATTTGCCAAGCTGATATCTGACGAAAGCCTTAGTCCTGAACAAATTTACAATGCTGATGAAACAACTCTCTACTGGCGCTATGTCCCAAAAAAAACATTAGCAACGGTTAATGAGAGAGCACTAGTAGGTTTTAAGGAAGGACAGATTAACTATTCTTGGGTGTGTCAATGCTGCAGGCACACACAAGGTGAAATTGGCAGTGATTGGGAAAAGCAAACATCCGAGTTGTCTTAAAGGTGTACGCAATTTGCCTGTGCATTATTATGCAAACAAGAAAGCAAGGGTAACCCGAAAATTATTTTCAGATTCATTCAGTAAACACTTCGTACCACCGTTACGAGCTCATTACAAACAGGCTGGACTTGAAGAAAAGTGTAAAATTTTATTGTGCCTTGACAACTGCTCCACACATCCCCCTGCCAAACAGCTTGTGAAAAGTAATGTTTTTGGCATTTACTTGCCCCCTAACATAATATATAGCCTTGTGACCAAGGAATTTTACGCTCAATGAAGAGCAAATATAAAGACTATCTTTTAAACTGTATGCTTGCTGCGGTCAACAGAGAGGTAGGAATTCAAGACTTCCTGAAAGAGTTCAGTCTTAACAATCCCATTTATGTAGTTGCTAATGTTTGGAATGATGTTGATAAAGCAACATTAACAAATGCTTGGCACAGACTCTGGCCTACAATGATGTTTCTTGTAAATGAACCTGCAGATGAAGAGTTTGAAGGATTTCATGTCGCTGAAGAGAAAAAGATGATAGCAAGCCTTGTTACTTACATACAAAATTTATCGAGCAAAAGTGTAAATAAATTACTTGAAGCTGACATCGAAGAAATGCTGAACATTGACAAAGATGTGGCTGTCGTGCATTCCTAGAGAGATGGGAACATTGCTGCAATGGTTTTAAATATGGGCTCCTGTACAGATAAGTGTGAGGATAGTAGTGATATGATGATGATGATGAGTTAGTAATCACAGTTGAAGAAGTCCCCATGGACGAGATGGTGAAAATGTGTGATCGATTAATTGCTGACCTTGAACAACATCCATTTATCAGTGAGCAAGTGATTATGGCAACTTACTCAGTTGAAGAGAGATTACTTAGACAGAAACCTATGTTAATGAGACAGATGACACTTGAAGAAGCTTTTAAAACCAGTGCCTGCCAGAGTGCTGAAGGCATGTATGTTTAAGTTTACAGAATGTTTTTATTGGAATGTTTTTTATGGAAATAAAACGTTGTTGAATATTTGTAGTCGATATTTCATGAATTTGAATATATTACTCTATAAATAAGATTTGCGCATTTAAGTTTTCCCAAATGTTTTTCCTGTAATGTTTTTTATAGAAATAAAATGTTGTTGAATATTTATGGTCAATGTATTTCATTTATCAGTACACTACTCTATAAATAAAGTATGGTAGTGTTTCTAATCTTTATTTATCCTGCTTAGTGTGAGTATTCATACATTTTTTCTGCAGTACAGTACTTATGTTTGATTACAGGTTGCTATCCTGCACCCTACAGGGGGCGCTACATTAGTTCCGAAAACCACAAAATTCCCATTTCCACAAAGCAGCTGGACCTGAGCATTTCGGATAAAGGGATAAGGACCTGTATTTAAGTAAGTCTGAAAGCAAGGAGAAAAACAGTAAAGCTGATATTGAAACAATCTGACTGTTGTTTAAAAAAAACTCATCTTGTTTACTAATGCCATTTAGGGAAAGAGATCTTTCATGCATATCCAGTTCAACCTATGTGCAACTCTGCAAGTGTGGGGAACCCTTAATTGTCCTCTGAATGGCTTAATAAAACAATCAGTTGTCCAAAGGACAACAAAAATTGACTCATACATCCTATGAATGAATAAAAGAAAATAATCAAGGCCAGGAGCTCTGGGACTGTTTTTCCTTATTTAGCTAAGGGTTTTTTGTTGTTATTGGATGCCTATATTTCATGAGACTATTTGCCTGAGATCAACTAATTTAGTTCAAACCAGATATCGAACCTAGTCTTTCTATCTTTTCAGAGAACAAATGTAGAATTATTACATACCAGTAATTTAGTACCACATCCAGAAAGCGGGATCTTCACCAGGACATGAGTGGTATTACCAGTGATGTTACAAGATGCATCATTGAGCTGCAGGTTACTCTCTGGCAAGTTGGCCACCAAACGTCTTGGGACAGACAGAACCATTGCATTTGTTGAGCACTGGAGATCTATGACAGAGACACAAGTGAGCTTTCCTTTTGTAATATATCAGAGAGGGAAAAAATTTAAAAGGAACCTAAGGGGCAACTGAGAGGAAATGCATTTATGAATGAGCTGCCAGAAGAAATGGTGGAGGCTAGTACAATTACAACATTTAAAAGGCATTTGGATGAGTGTTTGAATAGGAAGGGTTTAGAGGGATATGGGCCATGTGCTGGTAAATGGAACTAGATTAGATTAGGATATCTGGTCAGCATTGTTGAGTTGGACTGAAGGGTCTGTTTCCGTGCTGTACACCTCTATGACTCAATGTTATATCATAGATCTAGTAATGTTACTTTGCTGTTTTGTAGAGGATGCTATCACCAATATTAAACTCTAATTTGGACTGCTGCATCATGTTTTATGATCAATATCCTAGTTCTGTGGCATGACAGCGAAGCAGATGAGTGATCTAACTGCTGTAATTCTTTGACTATATCACAACCTTGCAGCATGTTCCTGTCATTGTTCCTTGTGTAATGCAAGTTGTGTTCAGGGTGGTTCTTGTAGAAAGTTTTCAAGTTCACTTTACAAAGCTTAAAACATGGGACATAATGAACAGGTCACAAAGTCCTACTTGCAGAATGTTGATGTCTTTGTGAGAAAAGAAAAAGCAAAGTGGTTTATAAGAAGAATTCTAAGGCTTTGAGAATGTATTGACCCTCATGCTGTCAGCAGGTTCATAATACTTCCTGAGGTAACCAGATTTGTTTGCTTTTCATGACAATGATCACAAAGTTTATGTACCAGGAATAATTCATAAAAAGTCTTAATAATAAAATATTAAATTAAACACTTCATAAGAATGCAAATAAAAACAGCAAATGTGAACACTTCATTCTACCGATGGCATATTTTGTTCTTTGTACACTTGTCTCAGTCCTATAATTTGTTTCCATTTAATATCACTGAGGTGACCCAAACCTATTTTGATCAGGATTCCATTTACCTTTATCCATTTTTCCACGAATCTTACTGGAAGGGTTTAAAGGTTGAATGCAAGAATTCTTACCTGGGCCAACTAGTGATGGTTCATCATGTAAGCCCATGTCTTTAAATAAAGAGAGAAATAAAATTTGATGACTCCATTAGTAAATAGACACAAGGGAAAATAAACAGAACCACACAGGTTGATTGACATTTGCATTCTGACTTTCCACAGTCTTAAATAATCACATATTGCTTCAAAATGTTCTGGGATTGTAACACTATCTATCTGCTTTAGTTAAATACTAATGGAAGCTAGTTGTCCCGTGATCTTACAAGAACAGAGTATAAAAAGATCTTATACACCGTTTGCAACCTCATATAGTTTCTTTAATAATATTTCTCTATAGTTTTCTTCTCTTTGAAGTATACCTTGAAGTTTTACAAGTCTAAGTCCAATCTGAAAAGCCATGTCACAGAACTATGTTTTGTTAGGAAGAGTCAAAAAAACTTGCAGATACTGGAATCTAAAGTAGACAAGCAGGATGCTGGAGGAACACAGCAAGCCAGGCAGCATCAGGAGATGGAGAAATTGATGTTTTGTGTATAATCCTTCTTCAGGAATGAAGGTGGGGGTAGGTGGAGCTGAGTGCCATGAATTTTGCAGAATTTTGTATTTGTTCACAGAGTGTGGGCAGCATTGGCTGGGTCAGGATTTACTCCTGAGCCGTACTTGCAGTGCAGTTAAAAATCAATTACATTGCTATGGGTCTAGAGTCACATGAACATTCAGAGAATCCCTACATTGCAGATATAGGCCATTTGGCCCATTGATTCTGCATCAACCCTCCGAAGAGCATCTCTCCCAGATTCCTCCACCCCCATCCCTATAACCATATTTACCACAGCCAACCCACCTAGCCTACAGGGCAACTTAGCACGGCCAATCCAACCAACGTGCACATCTTTGGACTGTGGGAGGAGACTAGGGCATCCAGCAGAAGCCCAACATGGGGAGAACATACAAACTCCAGGTAGACAGATAGTTACCCAACACTGGAATAGAACCCGGGTCTCTGGTGCTGTGAGGCAGCAGTGCTAGCTACTGTGTCACCTGTGTAGGAATGGGTAAGGATGGCAGACTTTCCTTACCTAAAGTATATCAGTAAACCAAATAAATATTTACAACAATTGACAATGGTTACACAGTTGCCATGAAACAAGTCTTTTTTATTTTAATTCCAGACTTGTATGAAATTCAAATTTCACTAACTGCTACACTGGGTTTCAAACTCATGTCCCAATACATTAGTATGTACTACAAATAGCATTAAATAAAGGGAATAAAGAGAGAACTAAATCTGGACCTACTACTTTTCTGACATACCGCACACATAATTAGAGACATTGAATTCCTTCTCATATTGGAATGAAAATGTAAATACTGGGACTGATACTTACTTAGGACAATCCAAATGCACTGTGGTTCTGACTGTAGCCTGAATGAAAGGAAAATGAATAAACAGGAAGGTTTTACTTTGGGAGACAAAGCAAGAACACTGAATTTTACAATTGATTTCTGAAAGATGAAACTTTTCTCCCTATCCCACTAGAACCTCCACAAGGCACTGCATGTCTACAGGAGGAATTGGTACCACAGAGTGAAATTGACAGAACCCTAACAGCCTTTCCTCAATTCCAATTTCAATACTCTCAAATTGAGTCAAAAAACAATGAGTTTGATCTCTAATCCAGGACCGAAGTAAGGATCTAACAAGAGCTAACATTCCAGAGTAGTATTCAGGGAATGCTGCCGAAACTAGATTACCACAGATTCTGCATTCAGGTGGTTTGGATGGACACTGTAGATCAAATGGGCTTAATTTGAGAAAGAACATGGAGACTTCCTGGTGTTCTGCTTGATGTTCTTCATTTAACAAAGGTTACTGTGATTCAGGTGGAATATCAAGCGCTGAAATTTTGACCTTTTTATAGTTTTAGCAAGAAATGAAGCCAATAAGGGGCAATTTGATTTTGCAGAGCATCAATACAAGAGCTACAATATTATGATTATTTTGTTCAGATGTAAGGGAAGATGAGGAATTCCAGCTCAGAAGTAGAAAGGCTAAATTATTAACCAGCATGAGGATACAGAATAAGAAATTCAAAGAGTTGGGGACGATAGAGGATGGTTGGAGGCAGGACAGGAAGAGAATAGTGGGAAGGGGGCTGCAAGAATCTTCACTTTTGTTTTTCTTAGAAGTTATATTTCCATAGCTTTATGACAGAATATTAATTCCTAAATTTAAAATATTCATAATTTTATATATAAAATATCAACTCGCACTAGTTCAAGCAAAAATTCCTTTAACAAAATATTCCTTTGCTTTTCATTAGGGATGCATATATCAATATATTGATTTCAATTAACTCACTATTTTTCAAGTTCGTCCTGTTATATTTGCATACCATAATTATATAATTCATGAAATCTTACAGAGTTAAAATGTCTGTATTCATTCAACCCCAGGATGGCGTAAGTCTGAAAATAACTGCTCACTTGTGTCTCAAACAGAAGTAGCTGCAAATGATCCCTTACCCTGTTGAAGTTACTGAGAGAAAGCACACTGCAACTTGCTTTGGACCATCATGAACTCCCACTGACCAAGAAATATTTGTCGACACAGATCGGTCACCGTTAACACTCCAAATATCTGATTTGTGTAATCCATGGGGACCCACTATTGTAAAGCCTGTGATTCTGACAAATAAGTGGAAGAAAAAAGAATTAAGGACTGTCCCTTTGCCCTCACTATTTAAAATTGTCTTCCTTTACAAGCATTATAGACAAAAGTTAATGTATTACAGGTGAGACCTGCTAAGTGTTGAGAATAACAGAGCTAATGGCTGGTATATATCAGAACATACAACTCCTTTTAGATTCAGAAGGGAAGGTCATAATAGAATCGCTTTGGTGGATTGAATTTTATTTATTGAAAGGCCTTCCTTTCCTCACTTTTTTTTTTCTGTTCAGCAAGTTATCTTGACCTCTAGTAATGCAAACAGCATGTTATGATACTTCTTTGGATCACTTAGAAATATGACAAACCCAACCATTTAAAAAAAATCATGGCATCCACGATGGTTTAATTGGTAAGTACTTTGTCCACCATGAAATTGTGTCCAGACAATTCCAGTTGCACTCTTGAGGACATGGTGAATTAAATGTCCTCAGTGTCGCATTTGAATTTGAAATGGTTAATTTTGAGGCATGTCATGAGTACCACCCTCTACAATGATGTGGACAGAATAACTTAGGACCTTGAAGAAGTGAGACCTAGGACCTGATCCTCCTTCAAGTCTCTGTAATGGCATCTAACATATCAATGTAACCTGTAGTTAGTGGCTATCATGCAATAAATTATGCCTCATTAACTATAAAATACTCTTCCAGTTATATCAGGAAGAGGTTTACTTCCATTGCACTATATCCGACAGGGCCTGCAGTTTCTACACTTGAAGATGATGGAAGGAACCTTCCTCTTGAGGAACAGATTCTACAATGTAATGAGTTGGCATGCCCATACAACATTAAGCATCTTGGGATAGAAAGGGAAGATGTTGTTTGGAATTTTACTCCAGATCACTATCCAATGGCCAATGCTGTATGCGTGAGTATAGAATGGCAACACCTAGCGCAATCAGTGTCATCATGCCAACCAATCAGCACCCATTTTTCTTGTAATGTGAATTGCTGAAGTCTTTTGAAAATTATTCTTGTGTTTTTCCTGGTGAGTGAAAAATCCAAAGCTTCAGCAACATGCCTTTTGTTTTCCTACAAGTGGCTGTGTGTTAAAACCTGTGGTACAATGGAGAAAACCTTGAGCCGAGTATGTTCTTTCCCTTGGAGGTGCCATGTTGGAATGCCAATCAAACAGCTGAGGAAACAGACCTTTTTACCCAAAATATCCAGGCAGTTCTGTAATCAGCTTCAAATCCTTGGAATCTTTGATCAAAAAAACTGACAAAATAAAACACTGAATGAAACCACCCAGTGGTCAAGAGAGTTTGGGTGACAGTCCTAGAATTTGGTAACTATTATCCTCCAGTTGTAAAGAGTTCGAAAACTCAATAAAATTGACTATTGTATTCTTCAATACAACTGCTGACTGAAATCAGTGGGTATGTAGTTATAAACTTGAGAAGGTTACACTGTAATTCATATAGACAATGTAATTCATAATATTGACAATGAAAAGAGATACCTTTCATTTAGACTGATGGCACTTATTGTAAAAGTAACTTCACCATAAAGTGAAGCAGGTATTCTTGCTCCATTTGGAGGCGTTGGATGAACAAACATGGGACGGAATATTCCCAATGCACACTGTGATATTGACCTGTCCACTGCAACAATTGAAAACAAGTTACACAAGTGCATACTACATTGTGTCAAATATATTACATATAGTTAAAAATCACACAACACCAGGTAATAGTCCAACAGGTTTAATTGGAAGCACACTAGCTTTCGGAGCAAGAAGGCATCTCCAAATCATATTACATATAAGGTTATTGTTACTCTCATTGTCTCTAACATCACTGAACTTTACTTAGGCTCCTCACACTGTAAAGCTGAGTAGAATCTGAAAATGACAGTGAGCACCATTACTGTAGGAATGTTTAACACTTAGAATCAGAATCCCCACAGTGTGGAAGCAGACCATTCAGCCTATCGAGTCCATACTGACTTTCTAAAGAGCATCTCACCCAGACCCACCCCCTACCCTATCCCCGCAACCCTACATTTCCCATGGTTAATCCATCAAGCCTGCACATCCCTGGACAATGACTAAGGGCAATTTAGCATGGCCAATCCACCTTACCTGCACATCTTTGGATGTAGATGGCTATTTTGGCTATTCTCCCAGAAGTATTTAATCAAAACGAATTAGCACTTGCAGAGATGGGTCTCATTAAGAGCAACTTCCAGCCATCCAATTTGTCATTGCTTGAAACAATGTGCTCCCCTGAGGCAGCACTTCTGGAACTGTTGCAGACATTTCATGGCAGTTTGGGACAGAAATAAAAGTTTTCTGATGTTTGTTTATGAGCACTATTTAAAAATGATACAACGGTGTGTTCGAACAGCAGTGTGTTAGAACACCAAGGCTTTTTTTATTCAGCACTGGAGGCTCTGTGGGAAAAAGTAGGGCACTGGATGTTTGACCTCGGCTAATTATTTCCGAGAAAATAAGGGAAGAGTAGTAGAAGATCAAAGTTAAAGTGTAAAATATAAGCTCTGTATCCCCAAACTGCTACATATCATCCTTTGTTAGTTTGACAGCAGTGGATAGCAAGGTATGTATGTGTCCTATATGTTACCATTTTAAGTTAAGCTGTCCAATTCCATTTGGGAGCTTGATTTAAATGTAAGATGCCCACAGAGAAAGGAAGGCCTGGACTGTAACCTCTACAAGACAAGGTGTTTTTAATAGCCTCCTTGAGGGCCAGAAGGACCTGGAATCCTCTCCTCCAAGGAGCCTTCAACCTCCATAACACTTTCTAAGGTCACTCTCCAGACTCTGCTATGATTGCTGACTTCTCCCTTCCAGCTCTCTTACTCTGTGAGGTCTCCATTACTCGAGTGGTAGTCAACCAGCCTGTGAAGTTGGCCAGCTGCCAAGTAGAAAACAATAAAGTTATAACACGGTCTTACCATTAAATTTAGTTAGATCTCTGTAAACTGGTCGAGCTGAGTTCTTTCTGTTCTACCACACTTGCCTACAAGTTCCCTGCATCCTAAATATTGGGGTGCTCAACTTGCTAACTGTGAAACAACAACAGGAACATTGCAGAAATGTATTAATAATCTTTTCTTCAATGTTAGATTCTGTCTAAAGTTGACAATATTCAAGCTGTTCAAAATAATTTTCAGAATACCACTTCTTCAAAAGAAACACCTAGTGAGCTCACAAATTCCATCAGCAGTCGAATTAGCCAGGATATCATTTAAGGTGACATTATTGACATCTGGAATACTGGGCCAGCAAGAGGAACAGTCAAGCTTGTTGTTCCTGGCTCTTGGGTTGAAGGAGCCGAACGCTGACAAGGTACAGATTGTGATTGGTGCACTCAACCTCCTCGAAGTGTCACTAAGTTTCACACTCGAGTGATGCTACTGGAGTTTCCTTCAGAAGAAGAGGGAAATAAACCACAAGGATTGCTTACCAATGATCACAAATTGCATCGGAATGGAGCTAAAGACTTTAGTGGTTTGATTGAATGATGTGGTTGAAGCCTCTTCAAAAGCAGTGTGCAGGGTTTGTGTGCCATCACTGTGTGTCAGGACAGTGGCTTCTCTTGGATAGTCTTCAATAATCAATTCTAAGCTGTATGTCCCATATGTCCCACGACCATTATAATGAAGGACACAGCTTTCCTGCAAGAATACTTGAGTAAATATTAGCACATCCTCTCTCCTCTTCACATTCTTATTATGTTAGGCTTGCTGTGGTATCTCCTGTTCTAACTTGTACCTTGGATCCCAATTCAATAAATTCATAAGCTTCTTTAAACTTGTCCTCCTTAAACCAAGGTCCTGTCATCTCCAACAATGTAGCATTGCCCTCAGTAGTGGAGCTGAGTGTCAGCCTGATCTTCTGTTGTAGTGGATGAAAGCTTAAGGCAAGACACCTGAGGACTACGTTCTTGTTGTCAGATGTAACAGGATCCCACAGTAAGCTCAGCACACTGAATTGTGAGCATGCAGTCCACGTTTTCTGTCCATTTATTATAATCCACAGAAAACCATGGCTGTGTATGTACTCCTCACATAACACCACTGCTAAGTGACCAGACAGTAGTGTGAGGCAAATATTGTGTTGCAATCTTGATCAGTAATTGCATTTGTTTACTGTTTTACAAAATAATAAATGATTTGTTTGCTTCCAGGTTTGCCAATACATGAGCACATGAAGAAAGTACAGCAAATCAGTCAAGGGAATAAAAACAATTTACAATGATCTGAGTGGCACAGACACATATTCAAATTCCAAACTTAGGCCAGGACTCTTTTTTTAAAAATGAAGCAATCTTATAAAGTCTTTGTTTATACCTGACATTAGAAAGCTGGCTGAACTACCTGGTCTAACATGAAGAATGGCAGCTGGGTACAGTGGGCACATTCATGTCTTGTCCTTTGTCCATAACGACATCTCAGAATATCACCATCCTTCTCATATATGGTAAGGTTATACTTGGCAGTGCAATTCTGAGGCACCCTGTTGAAACAGAGCAAAGAAATAAAAATGAAGTCTTTGGGCAGTAAATTAATCCAATCTGCAGTATACAGAACACCATGGTGATGATAATTCTCTGTAACAGTTCACTTTTTTTTTAAGTTGAGTGCATCATACCAGTTAACCTCTCTTTATAAGGCATTGCTTCATAAAGTCTCTGAGTCCAGCTGTCTGTGCTTCCTTCTTGTGTCTTAGCAAAAAATAAACTGTAAAGGGATGCAAAGCTATTATCTGGCATCACTCTGCAATGCCCATACTTGGGCAACTTTGTAGAATCAAGTAAAGCTCACTTTACACATCCACAAAAACAAAAGGTCAACTATTTTACAATTGCACTTAAATTTATTGATTCAATTCTGGTTAACTATGCACAATAAGCCAAACACTCGATGTCTGAGTATAACCTTTTGGCCTGATAATCTTTCAAATACCATCTGTCAGTGCACAGCCTTAGCGTTAATTTAAAATGGGTTGCATGGAAACTGTTTGACTTGCATTGATGGAAGGAAAGTTTCCATTGCTTTTTTCTCTGAAGCAGAGTCTGCATTTAACATGATAATGTAAGAAATATGAACAGGAATTCCACAGGTGAAGTGTGACTATACAGTTTTGGCATTCAAACAGCCTTTGACCAAACATGGCAACAAGAAACTCAAATCAAAGTCAATTGTAATCAGGGGGAAAATTCTCTACTTATTGGAGTTCAACCTAGTGCAGAGGAAGGTGGTTGTTGCCGTTTGTGGTTAATTATCTCAATCACAGGACGGTTCTGCTTGAGTCTCTAACACGAGTGAAAGCGAGGACTGCAGATGCTGGAGATCAGAGCTGAAAAATGTGTTGCTGGAAAAGCGCAGCAGGTCAGGCAGCATCAAAGGAGCAGGAGAATTGACGTTTTGGGCATAAGCCCTTCTTCAGGAATGAAGAAGGGCTTATGCCCGAAACGTCGATTCTCCTGCTCCTTTGATGCTGCCTGACCTGCTGCACTTTTCCAGCAACACATTTCTCTAACACGAGTGACCAAGATCCAACTATCTTCATCTGTTGCATCAATGACCTTCTTTCAGTCATAAGTTCCAAAGTGGAGATGTTTATGGATAATCGTGTTCAGTATAAATCACAATCCTCAGATAATGAAGTAGTGTATGCCCATTCACAACAAGATCAACAACATTTAGGCTGGACAAGAAATATTCATGCCAAACAAATGCTAGGCATTGACCAACTCCAATACAAGAGAACTTAACCATTGCTCCTTGATGTTCAGTGACATTATCATAATTGAATCCTGCATCGTCAACATCCCGCAGGTTACCGTTGACTGGTGAGTCAACTGGTCCAGCAATACAATTATTATTGATACAACAGCAAGTCTTAAGTTGGGAATTCCATGGTGATTAATCACCTCCTGAACACCAAAGCCTGCCACCATATACAAGGAACAACAGGATGTGAAGAAATGTTCCACAATTTCTGGGATAAGTGTGGTTAAAAATACTCAAGTTCAGCAGCATTCAGAACAAAGCAGTCTATGCGATTAGAACCCCATCCATCAATTCCAATATTTAATCCTTTCAACACTGGAACACAGTGGCAGCAGTGTGTGCCATCTCCGTGAGAGTTTTCTTGGTTACTTTCCAGATGCGGGTAAAAGGAAACAAAGTAGTAAATATCTCTACACTAATATTCAGTATATAGTTCTTAAAGTTTGTACCTTATAGAACAACACAAAGTACATCCTATAAATATGAAAAGTCATGTTTTCAAAATACTTTGTAAACATCTTATTATCTTATTATTCCCTACAGTGTGGAAGCAGGCCATTCGGCCCATCGAGTCCACACTGACCCTCTGAAGAGCATCCCACCCAAACCCCCTACCCTATCCCTGTACCCTTGTATTTCCCATGGCTAAGTCACCTAGCCTGCACTTACCTGGACACTATGGGCATTTTAGCATGGCCAATCCACCCAACCTGTATATCTATGAACTGTGGAAGAAAACCAGTGCAAACCCACACAGACATGGGGAGAACGTGTAAACTCCTCACAGACAGTCACTCAAGGTTGGAGATGAACCTGGGTCCCCAGTGCTGTGAGGCAGCTGTGCTAACCACTGTATACTCCGAATGATTTTCAGCCAGGTTCTCCATGATCCTTGATGACAAAAGACTCAGTAAGACATTCCTTCACCACAACGTTGCCAGCTCCACTATCCCCTGCACAATGTAATCAGTCCCACTTCCACTACAATCACTCCTTCCTCCTCACATTACTGCCATTACCACTCTCCAATTAGGCGAGTTGCTGATGCCTGTGAAACAGAGTTGCAATCCCAGGCGAAGGAGCTTTTTTTTCATCCTTTCATGTGAATGTAGGCATTGTTAGCAAGGCCAGCTTTTATTGCCATCCCTAATTGCCCTTGAGAAGATGGTAATGAGCTGTCTAATTGAACTGTTGCAGTCCATCTGGCACATTTTTGTCCACTGCCACAACACACACACACACACGGGCAGAATCATTGTAAAGTTTGAACCCAACACTCACTTTCCCAGCTGTGTAATATAATTTCTGTTTTTTATCCTCGCTTAGACAGCAACTTCTGCCTGCACCAAGCTGGTACACAAACATCCCAGCTCCACACAGCAGTCGCCACTAGGAGTGCTGCCTCAGGTTGAAGGGTGTTTTGAGATTCCCACTCATCACATTACTGATAGCATCAAACTAATATATACAGGACTGTTCCATCAGTCTTCTTTCCATAGTTGTCACCCCAAATGCTGTATATATGACTTGATGTGCAGCCACTACTCACAATTTTGAAACCCCTGATTTTCAGGATGCACTGCAAGCAACTTCAAGGTCCCTATGACAGCACCTTCCAAACCTGCAAGCCCTATCACCTAGAACAAAAACAACAGACACAATGAACATTATCACTTCCAAGTTTCTGTTCAAGCCACAGGCCATTCTGACTTGCAAATACGTAATTGTTTCTTTACTGTCACTCAGACAAATTACTTGAACTTCCTTTTACATACACCTGTACATACACCACGTTGACTGCAGAAATTCAAGAGGGCACTTCGGACTTCCTGCTCAAAGACAATTACGGATGGGTAATAGATGTTGGCCTTTCGAATGATGTGTACATCCACTGAACAAAGTAAAAAAGAACTGGCCATTTGGTTCTTTCAACCTACTCCACCGTTCTGTAAGATCATGGCTCAGCGAACCTTTTCCTCACTATCCCATATCCTTGGTTCTTCCATATCCACAAATCGATAGTTCTCAATCGCTCCTCATGCAGCAACTAGGCTGATTCTGCACCAAGTGGTGAGGATACCAAGAAGAGGGCAAAACACACTCAACCACATCCTCAACAATGTGCCTACTGCAGATGCATCTGTCCATGACTATATTGGCAAGGATCAACACTCAACAGTCCTTGTATACACAAAATCCTGTTTTCACATTGACAATACTCTCCATCAGGTTATGTTGTACTGTGTTTGGACAAATCTAGCAAGACTGCACAGCCATGACGTATGGTGGGCTGTCAGCAGAAGAATTGTATTCCAACACAATATGCAATCACATGGCCTGCAATATCACCCACTATCAACACAGATGATCAACCCTAGTTCAGTGAAGCGTACAGGAGGACATGCCAGGAGCAGCACCAGGTATAGTAAAAGTGAGGTGTCAATCCTAGTGAAGCTACAAAGCATGATCGTCAGACAGCATAAATAGCAACTGATGGACAGAAATAAGTAATTCCATAACAAGTTCTTCAATCGTGTCACATCCAGGCATGAATGGTGATGGGTGCTTCAAATTCAATGAAGGAAGAAGCTCCACTAATATCCATATCCTCATGATAGGGGAGCCCAACAAAAGATAAGATTGAAGAATTCTTCAGGCTGTAATGTCAGGTGGATGATTCATCTCAGTATTTTCCAGTGGACCCCAGCATCACAGATGCCAGTCCTCAGCCAATTTGATTAACTCCACTTGGTATCAACAAATAGCTGGAAGCACTGGATACTCATAGGCTCTGATAACATTCCCACAATAGTACTGGAGACTTGTGCTTCAGTATGCCATGCCCTTAGCCAAACTGTTCCAGTACAGCTATAATACTGGCACCTATCTGACTGTGTGGAAAATTGTCCAAGTATGTCCTGTACACAGAAAGCAGGACACATCCAACCTGGTTAATCACCACCCCATCAATCTACTCTTGATCATCAGCAATGTAATGGAAGGTGTCATCAACAGTACCACCAAGCAGCACATGCTCAGCAACAACCTGCTCACTGATGCTCAGCTTGTGTTCTACTGACCTCATTACTACCTTGGTTCAAACATGGACTGAATTCCAGAGGTGAGGAGAGAGTGACAATCTTGACATCAAGGCCGCATTTGACCGAGTGTAGCTTTAAGAAGCTCTAGCAAAACTAGAGTCAGGAAGAGTCAGGAGGAAAACTCTCTACTAGTTAGAGTCATTCCTGCCCAAAGGAAGATGTTTGTGGTTGTTTCAGACCAGTCACCTCAGCTTCAAGACAATTCTACATGTTCTGCCCAACCATCTTCAGCTGCCTTCCCTCCATAACGTCAGAAATGAAGACTTTCACTGATGATTGCATACTGTGACTCCTCAGATACTAAAGCAATCCATGGTTAAATGCAACAAGGTCTGGGCAATATCTAGGCTCGGGCTGACAAGTGGCATTAACATTCATACCACACAAATGCCAGACAATGACCATTCCCAATAAGAGACAAATCAACCACCACTTGTTAACATTCAATGGTTTTACCACCACTGAATCCCACACTATCAACATCCTAAGATTACTATTGACCAGAAACTGAATTGGGCTAGCCATATAAATACATTGGCTATGAGAGCAGGTGAGAGATTAAGGATACTGCAGAAAGTAGCTTAATTTCTGGCTCCCCATAACTTGTCCATTATCTACAAGGCACAAGTCAGGAGTGTGAAGTAATACTCCCCACTTGTACAGATGGGTGCAGCACCAACAACACAAGATACTTCATACCTTCAGGACAAAGTAGCCTGCTGGATGGGCATTATGTCCACAAACATGCACTCCTTTTACTACCAATGCACAGTAACAGCTACATGTACAATCTACAAGATGCACAAGATGCAGAAATGCATAAAGTCTCCTTAGATAGTATTTTCCAAACCCATGACCACTGTCACCTAGAAGGACATGGCAGCAGATAGATAGGAACACAACTAAGTGACTCACCATAGACTTAGACATATGTCACCATTCCTTCAGTGTCACCAGGTCAAAATCCTACAACTCCCTCCCCAACAGCATTCTGGGTCTACATAGTCCACCAAATGGAGTCTAGTAGTTCAAAAAGGAGTTCACCACCACCTTCTCAAGGGAAACTAGGAATGAGCAACAAATACCAGCTCAGCTACTGATTCCCACATCAAATGAATGAATAACTGAAAACAAAATAAACCCTCAACTCAGGAATCCTTTTATTAAAACATATTAAAAATTACAGTCACTCTAGGGCAATTATGCCCTTTCTAAAGTATAAAGACCAAACCTTTCCACATTCTTCCAGGTAGCATTGCACCAAGGCTCTTAATAATTGTAGTAAAACTTCTTTAAGTTTATGCTCCAATCTTTTTAAAGTAAAGGATAACATTAGTTTGCTTTCCTAATTGTTTTCTCCACCTGCATTCCCGTAATTCATAGAAACAAATCCCCTCAGATCCCTATGACTGTGAAAGATCGCTCTGAATACCAATTTTATTGGTCTTTTAGTTAAGGATGACCAAAATATTTAATGCTCTTATAGGTAATGACAGTATGACACTAATACTAACAATCTAATCCAGAACGTTAATGACCAGTCTGTTCTGCATTAACTGATCATAGTCATGGGAGATGGAGGTTATAATGGTAATGCTACCTTTAGAAATCCAAACCTAATGCTCTGACTGTGTAGATTTAAATCCTACTGTAGTAGTTGGTGGAGTATAAATTCAGTTAAGGACAAATCTGTAGGTAAGAACTAGTCTTAATAAGAGTGAACATGAACGATCATCCATTGCTCTAAAAGCACATATCATTCACTCATGCATTTTAGGGAAGAAACGGTGGCTCAGTGGTTAGCACTGCTGCCTCACAGCGCAAGGGACCTGGGTTCGATTCCAGCCTCAGGTGACTGTCTGTGTTGGGTTTGCACATTCTTCCCGTGTCTGCGTGGGTTTCCTCTGGGTGCTCCAGTTTACTCCCACAGTCCAGAGATGTGCAGGTTAGGTGAATTGGCCATGCTAAATTGCCCATTGTGTTAGGTGCATTAGAGTCAGAGGGAAATGGGTCTGGGTGGGTTACTCTTTGGAGGGTCGGTGTGGACTTGTTGGGGTGAAGGGCCTGTTTCCACACTGTAGGGAATCTAATCTAATCTAAAAAAATCTGCCACATTTGATCTACGTGACTCGAAATCCACAACATTGTGGTTAACTCTTTACTGCCCTCTGAAATGACGTTGTAAGCCATTCGGTCCAAGGGCAATGAGGAATCAACAACAAATGCTGGCTGTGCCAGTGATGTCCACGTTTCCTGAAAGAATATAAAAAGTATCTGTCACCACATACATTGCTAGGAGGGGCAGAAAAGTTTTGATTGGTATCAATATTTTTTCTGGAAAGAAGAGTGAAGTCAGGATTAGGCTGTGATGACACTTCCTGTTAAGTGATATTCCAGGGTTCATTGTCTTGGATCGTGTGCGATATTTGGAAATGCCACCCAAGAAGTCTTAACAGCAACAACAACAAGCAGCTTCAAGACATTAAATGGGGTAACAAAAGTGAACATGTTGCCTGACTGCTCCATCCCCTGACATTTAATGTTATGTAATAAACCATTAGCTCTTACTTTTGTTTCAGTATTTTACCTTAAGATGGGTAGTAGAGGTGGTTGAGGGGATGCGTTGAGTGCTACATTATCTGAGCGATTTCTCAAATCCACCAATAAGGAAAATGTAAACTGAAGGTTTTCTGCTTTCCTTTGAGATCCCACTAATGGTGACCAACAACAACCAGATGGTCTGTAAAAAAACAACATGACATTAAATAATAAAGAGGCTGGTGACATTCCTTAGCCGACTGAATGTCACACTGGCTTCTAAAATATAAGATGTCAAAGTTAAGTTTGGGTTTGCCCATCACTTTGGTTGTTGAAGAGTAAATTTCTTGATGACAGAATAATCACCTCATTGGATAGTGCAAGGCTTCAGAGAGATAAATTGAATGCTCCTTCAATATTCTGCCTGACTGAGGTGGAATAGTGGCAGGAAATGAGGAAACCCATTCTCATTTTCCCTTTCTATACTATGGGCTTTGTGAAAAGACACTCAGTAGATTCACTTAGGGAATTAGGCAAGAAGGAAGCATGCAAGTGGGAGGTAGCAGTACATTTAATCTAACAGTTTATCTTCGTTATGACTAAAAAGAGTGGACTTACCTTAGGTAAAAAAGGCTTGTGTTGTTGTTGTGGAATATAGTCTCTCCATCCAGCAAACACCAGGTTGCAGTGTGGTTGCTGTCTCCCACTATTTGGGTTCTTGACTTAGAGCAGTTTAAAGCAACACAAATTCCATCTAGGCTCTGGGAGCATGGAAGGCTGATTCCTGTGTAATACACATGCACCTGACATGTGCATTTAAAGAATCAATAAGCTACACAGATTACATGTACTTCATATGGGACAGTTAGTATTGCTGTGTTAACACGGCTGATCAATAAAAATCAGTACCTGTATTGTGTCACCAACCAAAGATGTTTCCAAACCAAAAGAAGAACCAAAATAGGAGAAGGGAGTAGAACAGCAGCCTTGCAAGAAAGCAGCACTCATTGCCAGCAACCACAAGCGAAGCCTCATTTCTGTTCATAGATTGCCAATAAATTCAAAATAAGACTAGGATATTTTAATGCGCTCAGAGGTTGCCTGGTACACTCTAGGATAGTCTAGAGAGCTGCAAGCAGAAAGATGAAAGTCACCCACGAAACATAGCCAAAAGCCAGAGATGATGCGTGAGGGAGCTAGATATTTAATACGTAATTCATTTTGCAGCACTGATTGGTTTGTAACTTCATCTGCTCTCTCAGATTGGTGAATACAAATTTCAGGAAGGAATTTTATCTATTTATCTTTCGTGTTGCTGCCAAGATTTAGCCTCGTGATATTTGCTAATGCATGTAAGCCCAATTCTGCCAACATTTTAACTGTCTGAGAGCTGTATCCCCCTTCAGCTTCCCAAATCTATAGTTTCTTCTATTGTTCATGTTCAATTTCAGACAGATTGAGTTGAAATAGTACATTCATAGATTCAAATCAACTCAGTGCTTTTGATAAAACTTACATCTTTCATACTGTTTGTTCTTACACATTCATTGGATTTCTACAGATCAGCTGTACACTTGTAAATAAACATTCCTGTTGAAGGGCTTTTGCCTGAAACATCGATTCTCCTGCTCCTCAGATGCTGCCTGACCTGCTGTGTTTTCCAGCACCACACTCTCGACTCTAATCTCGAGTATCTGCAGTCCTCATTTTTGCCAATAGACTGCTGGACCAGGATCTCTACAAAGTTCTTAAACAGCACTGTGGTCTGCTGATAGGATGGCTAATTAGTCTACAGCCCATGTCAAAATCTCATCCTCATTTTGCCAACGATCTCATCTTGAACAAGAATGAAACTAAAACAAAGATTTTTGCTCCTTCTCTCAGGAATGTCTTTTGCAAACATAAGAATGTCACCCATTACTTGTAGCAGATATTCGTCCTCAGCTGGTAGTTCACAATGATGAATATTTATTTGACAAAGATACATTTTCCTCCATCAATGTGCGTTTTTGCTATGTCAACTTTACAAGAATATTGGCTGACCCTACACAGGTTTTTTTTTTGGGAAATCGTCTGTAAGCTTCTTTTTCAGTCTCCACAGCTTAATTACATTATGTGACTGCTAATAGCTGGGCTTTTAGGATCAGTGGTTTGGTGGAGACTGCATCAATTGTTGTTTTGCTTTGATCAGCACAAGCTCCTTTTGTATGCTCACCTTTAGACTCCACCGAGGCATAGTTGGTCTATAGTTTGATCCTTTTCACTGAAAAAAACATTTTGAGGGCTTAAAGATTACTGATGGGGCTCAATTGTAGGACTGAGATGGCTTTTCATAGATTAACAATGTTTGAACATTGAAGGCTTGTTTGATCCAATTTGGACCTAAGTATAACCTTTTCCCAATCAACTTTTATTAGCTACTTGCTGTTGTTGAATTATTCCAAACAAGAATGCTTCTTTGTACACAAAATGGCATCAACTGCTTGGATGGTTACACAGTGTGGTGTTCTGTCTTGACATCTCCTTGTTGCCAGCTCACAGAATCCGTACAGTGCAGAAACCGACCCTTCGGCCTAACAAGTCCACACCAACCCTCCAAAGAGTAACCCACCCAGACCCATTCCCTTACATTTAACCCCTGACTAATGCCCCCAACCTACACATCCCTGAACACTGTGGACAATTTAGCACAGCCAATTCACCTGACTTGCACATCTTTGGACTGTGGGAGGAAACTGGAGCACCCAGAGGAAACCCATGCAGACACATGGAGAACATGCAAGCTCCACACAGACAGTCACCCGAGGCTGGTTTGAACCCGGGTCCCTGACGCTGTGAGGCAGCAGTGCTAACCACTGAGTTACCATCGTGCCCTTAAGTTGAAATCTCCTATTGCTGTTTCAGCAAACTAGCTAAAAAGAGCCTTTCTTACAGAATATATGGAATTGACGGGCAGGGTTGGAGCATGCCCATTAGTGTATGGGCAAGGACCAAGGCAGGAGTGGCACCCTCTTATCCTTGTAGCTATTTTCTTCCTACAGATTAACAAAGCATACTGAGTCAGAGTCAATGGACTTAACTCAGGAATATTCTCTGACTCCTTTGAAAAAAAAGTTTGTTCTGTTTAGAAAGGTCAGCCTGCACAGTAATGCTAATGTAAGGCCTTCATTGGACTTTAAAAGTTTTCCATAGGAGGCAATGTCCTAGTGGTATTATTGCAAAGCTATTAATCCAGAAACTCAGCTAATGTACTTGGGATCTGGGCTTGAATCCCACTACAGCAGAGGGTGGAATTTTAATTTAAAAAATTCAATAAAAGAGTCTACTGATGAGCAAACCTTTGTGAGTTGTCAGAAAACCCCATCTGGCTCACTAATGTCGTTCAGGGAAGGAAATCTGCCACCCTCACATGGTCTGGCCGACATGTGACTCCAGAGTCACAGCAATGTAAATTGCTCTCAATTGCCCTCTGAAATGGCCTAGCATGCCATTCAGTTGCACCAATCACTACAAAGTGTCAAAGAAATTAAACCAGATGGACCACCTGCCATCAACCAAGGCACTGGAAAGACAATAGCAGAAACAGCCCTGTCGACCCTGCAAGGTCCTCCTTACTAACATCTGGAGGATAGTCCAAAATTGGGAGCATTGTCTGACAGACTAGTCAAGCAGACTAGTCTGTAAGGTATGATTCCATGAGTATGACTATATTCCCCCAGACACCACTAGCACCATCTCTGGATATGCCCTGCAGGAGAGACCCAGCAGAGGTGGCTGTACAGTGGTATAGCCAGAAGGGAGTTGCCCTCAGAGTTCTCAGCATTGTCTCTGAACCCATGAAGTCTCATTGTTTTTGGTTAAACATGGACAAGGAAACCTCCTGATGATTACCACATACCTTCCTCCCTCAGCTGATGAATCAGTACTCCTCCATGTTGAGCAACACTTAGAGGGAGCACTGAGGGTGGCAAAAGTTACTCTGGGTGGGGGATTTCAATGTCCACCACCAAGGCGGCGCGGCAACAACATTACTGATCGAGCTGGTCGGGTCCTAAATGTTTTTGGCATCTTCTTCATTGCTGCTACACTTAAAAACCAGAAAGTTGAATTTTATCGGTTGCTTACAGGGAGATGTGGAGGTGGGACAACAAGCACATTCAGAAGTAAAAGACAGTGAACTCATTTGCTGATGAATTCCTTCCTGCAGCTACTTTTCCCAAGGCCCTCTGGGTCTAGTGCTGGTAACCTATACAAGCTAATTAAGGCTGTTGAGTGATTACCAACAAGTTTTATACCACATGGTAATTTTGCATCTGAGAGAAACTAACATGAAAAGAGAGGTTGGACTGCATTAGAACTGAAGAGGTTTTAATAGTTCCCAGCTGAAAATAGGAAGATCATTGTCTTCTCATGCTACCTCACTTCCAAAGGACTTGACCAATAAAAGTCTTAATCAACAGCTTACAGAAAAAGAAACATATAATTTGCCATTTATCTCATTTTGTATATTTGCTACTGTATTGATTAACTACTCCAAAGGGTACAGGATATAGAAACATAATGAAATATGTGCTACTATATTGGGAAAGTGAGAGTGTGTGTTCACCATAGTGGGCAGCAGGCCACTACTGCTGAATAACAGATATGAAGATGGATTAAAATTCATATTTTGGGTAAACACATTGAGATCAAAAAGTGCTCATGGAAAAAATGACTCTCAGAGCATTAAATGAATAGGACGTAAACCATGCTACACGAGTTTAGACATGGTCTGTGGAAACAAATCAAATGGCAATTTTTCATTCTGTACTCACTCATGCTAGCTTTTGGCTTGAAGGTGATAACATTTCTAACAAAAACGTATGGATGCTAAATCTGTTGACATTTACATAATAGTTACAAGAAATGGAGAATCACTGATTTGCTAGACAGGAAAGGGATACAGTGGATAGGTAAATCTGCACGTCCCTCTTAGCACTTAATTAACTACAAAGTCCAATCTGTACCCATCTGTGTGGTGAAGATGGTAGAAGCCCATTATTTACCTGTTTTTTTTTAAATTGTATTGTATCAATAGAAGCTTACAAACATCAGTACTTTGCTCCCTGCAAGTTAAATAAAAACTTACAGATGTTGCTCCATTAATTTCCGAATCTGCATCCCTGCTCAGAGACATATTTTGCATGAATGCAGATGATGAATCCCACCTGTAGTTAACCTCACAAGTTGCTGCACTTGTTCTGTGACATTATCAAAGGTATATTGTTTACACAGATAAGCCACAAAACTCCCACTTTTGATTGCACCTTCATACCTCCTGCAATAATGTCACTTCCTGGGTTTGTGAACAGTTCGTTAACACATGTATGTGTTTAACTGGTGAAAATTCTGACATCCATATATTGGTGAATGAGGTTCAGTCTAATGAAAAGTTTTTTTTTAAAATAAGCATTTGCAAAGGATGTGAGTGCACATCCAGATATCTGAGAAATTACTGGCTATTTGCTTGTGGTACTGCCTACATTTCAACAGTTTAGCCATAGAAATTAGATGGTCAAATTAAATAATTTAGATTATGGATAGACAAAAATGATTGTATGGTCTGATTGCCTGACATTTCTTGACTAGTATGTTCAAGAAATCACTTCGATTTGTTTCATTTAGACAATAGACAATAGGTGCAGGAGTAGGCCATTCTGCCCTTCGAGCCTGCACCACCATTCAATATGATCATGGCTGATCATCCTTATCAGTATCCTGTTCCTGCCTTATCTCCATAACCCTTGATTCCACAATCATTGAGAGCTCTATCCAACTCTTTCTTAAATGAATCTAGAAACTGGGCCTCCACTGCCCTCTGGAGCAGAGCATTCCACACAGCCACCACTCTCTGGGTGAAGAAGTTTCTCCTCATCTCTGTCCTAAATGGTCTACCCCATATTTTTAAGCTGTGTCCCCTGGTTCGGCACTCACCCATCAGCGGAAACATGTTTCCTGCCCCCAGAGTGTCCAATCCTTTAATAATCTTATATGTCTCAATCAGATCCCCTCTCAGTCTTCCAAACTCAAGGGTATACAAGCCCAGTATTTGTTCAATATTTGTTTTTAAGCCCTGTTCCAAAGTCACATGGAATGTTGGGAAGTGAAACGTGGATGATCACTGTCCACTGTCTATTACAAAAGGCCATTCTGTCATAGAGTCATAGAGATGTACAGCATGGAAACAGACCCTTCGGTTCAACCTGTCCATGCCGACCAGATATTCTAACCCAATCTAGTCCTACCTGCCAGCACCCGGCCCATGTCCCTCCAAACCCTTCCTATTCAAATACCCATCCAAATGCCTCTTAAATGTTGCAATTGTACCAGCCTCCAACACATCCTCTGGCAGCTCATTCTATACATGTACCACCCTCTGCGTGAAAAAGTTGCCCCATAGGTCTCTTTTATATCTTTCCCCTCTCACCCTAAACTATGCCCTCTAGTTCTGGACTCCCCAACCCCAGGGAAAAGACTTTGCCTATTTACCCTATCCATGCCCCTAATTTTTTTGTAAATCTCTAGAAGGTAACGCCTCAGCCTCTGACGCTCCAGGGAAAACAGCCCCAGCCTGTTCAGCCTCTCCCTATAGCTCAAATCCTTCAATCCTGGCAACATCCTTGTAAATCTTTTCTGAACCCTTTCAAGTTTCACAACATCTTTCCGATAGGAAGACCAGAATTGCACACAATATTCCAACAGTGGCCTAATCAATGTCCTGTACAACCGCAACATGACCTCCCAACTCCTGTACTCAATACTCTGACCAATAAAGGAAAGCATACCAAATGGCTTCTTCACTATCCTATCTACCTGCGAATCCACTTTCAAGGAACTATGAACCTGAGCTCCAAGGTCTCTTTGTTCAGCAACACTCCCTAGGACCTTACCATTAAGTGTATAAGTCCTGCTAAGATTTGCTTTCCCAAAATGTAGCACCTTGCTTTTATTTGAATTAAACTCCATCTGCCACTTCTCAGCCCATTGGCCCATCTGGTCCAGATCCTGTTGTAATCTGAGGTAGCCCCTTTCGCTGTCCACTACACCTCCAATTTTGGTGTCATCTGCAAACTTATTAACTGTACCGCTTGTGCTCACATCCAAATCATTTATGTAAATGTCAAAAAGTAGGAGGACCCAGCACCGATCCTTGTGGCACTCCACTGGTCACAGGCCTCCAGTCTGAAAAACAATCCTCCACCACCCTCTGTCTTCTACCTTTGAGCTAATTCTGTATCTAAATGGCTAGTTCTCCCTGTATTTCATGAGATCTAACCTTGCTAACCAGTCTCCCATGGGGAACCTTGTCGAATGCCTTACCAAAGTCCATATAAATCACATCTACCACTGTGCCCTCATCAATCCTCTTTGTTACTTCTTCAAAAATCTCAATTAAGTTTGTGAGACATGATTTCCCATGCACAAAGCCATGTTGACTATTCCTAATCAATCCTTACTTTTCCAAATACATGTACATCCTGTCCCTCAGGATTCCCTCCAACAACTTGCCCACCACCAACATCAGGCTCACTGGTCTATAGTTCCATGGCTTGTCCTTACCACCTTTCTTAAACAGTGGCACACGTTAGCCAACCTCCAGTCTTCCGGCACCTCACCTGTGACTATTGATGATACAAATATCTCAGCAAGAGGCCCAGCTATCACTTCTCTAGCTTCCCACAGAGTTCGAGGGTATACCTGATCAGGTCCTGGGGATTTATCCACCTTTACCCATTGCAAGACATCCAGCACTTCCTCCTCTGTAATATGGACATTTTGCAAGATGTCACCATCTATTTCCCTACAGTCTATAGCTTCCATATCCCTTTCCACAGTAAATACTGATACAAAATACTAATTTAGTATCTCCCCCATTTTCTTACCATCAGATATTTGCCTTACCTGTTCGTAATGTTGGCGTCTGATGTCCCATTTAGCACTGTTGTACAACTGTAGCTCATGGCCTGTGGGGGTTCACTCGTGTTTGGTAATATTTCAGCAGTGCTTTCCTTCAAAGTGAGCCCCGAATTCTAATTTGTGTTGAAAAATCACTCCACTTTATCCAGAACACTGAAAATGCTTGCTGAAAATGTGTTGCTGGAAAAGCACAGCAGGTCAGGCAGCATCCAAGGAGCAGGAGAATCGACGTTTCGGGCATGAGCCCTTCTTCAGGAATGAAGAAAGTGTGCCCAGCAGGCTAAGACAAAAGGTAGGGAAGAGGGACTTGGGGGAGGGGCGTTGGAAATGCGATAGGTGGAAGGAGGTCAAGGTGAGGGTGATGGCCGGAGTGGGGGTGGGGGCGGAGAGGTCAGGAAGAAGATTGCAGGTTAGGAAGGCAGTGCTGAGTTCGAGGGATTTGACTGAGACAAGGTGGGGGGAGGGGAAATGAGGAAACTGGAGAAATCCGAGTTCATCCCTTGTGGTTGGAGGGTTCCTAGGCGGAAGGCGAGGCGCTCTTCCTCCAACTGTCATGTTGCTATGGTCTGACGATGGAGGAGTCCAAGGACCTGCATGTCCTTGGTGGAGTGGAAGGGGGAGTTGAAGTGTTGAGCCACACTGGCACCACCCCCCACCTTTTCTTCTGCTACATCGATGACTGTATCGGCGCTGCCTCGTGCTCCCACGAGGAGGTTGAACTGTTCATCCACTTTACCAGCACCTTCCACCCCGACCTCAAATTCAGATGGACCGTCGCAAATGTCCCCTTCCTAGACCTTTCCATTTCTATCTCGGGCGACCGAATCAACATGGACATTAACTATAAACCGACTGACTCCCACAGCTACCTAGACTACACCTCCTCCCACCCTGCCCCCTGTAAAAACGCCATCCCATATTCCCAATTCCTTCGTCTCCGCCGCATCTGCTCCCAGGAGGACCAGTTCCAATACCGTACAACACAGATGGCCTCCTTCTTCAAAGACCGCAATTTCCCCTCAGACGTGATTGATGATGCCCTCCACCGCATCGCCTCCACTTCTCGCTCCTCCGCCCTTGAGCCCCGCCCCTCCAATCGCCATCACGACAGAACCCCACTGGTCCTCACTTACCACCCCACCAACCTCCATATACATTGTATCATCCGTCGTCATTTCCGCCACCTCCAAACGGACCCCACCACCAGGGATATATTTCCCTCCCCTCCCCTATCAGCATTCTGAAAAGACCACTCCCTCTGTGACTCCCTCGTCAGGTCCACACCCCCCACCAACCCAACCTCAACTCCCGGCACCTTCCCCTGCAACTGCAAGAAATGCAAAACTTGTGCCCACAGTTCCCCCCCCTTACTTCCCTCCAATGCCCCAAGGGATCCTTCCATATCTGCCACAAATTCACCTGCACCTCCACACACATCATCTATTGCATCCGCTGCACCTGATGTGGCCGCCTCTATATTGGGGAGACAGGCCACCTACTTGCGGAACATTTCAGAGAATACCTCTGGGACACCCGGACCGACCAACCCAACCACCCCGTGGCTCAACACTTCAACTCCCCCTCCCACTCCACCAAGGACATGCAGGCCCTTGGACTCCTCCATCGCCAGACCATAGCAACACGACGGTTGGAGGAAGAGCGCCTCATCTTCCGCCTAGGAACCCTCCAACCACAAGGGATGAACATGGATTTCTCCAGTTTCCTCTTTTCCCCTCCCCCCACCTTGTCTCAGTCAAATCCCTCGAACTCAGCACTGCCTTCCTAACCTGCAATCTTCTTCCTGACCTCTCCGCCCCCACCCCGGCCTATCACCCTCACCTTGACCTCCTTCCACCTATCGCATTTCCAACGCCCCTCCCCCAAGTCCCTCCTCCCTACCTTTTATCTTAGCCTGCTGGACACACTTTCCTCATTCCTGAAGAATGGCTCATGCCCGAAACGTCGATTCTCCTGTTCCTTGGATGCTGCCTGACCTGCTGCGCTTTTCCAGCAACACATTTTCAGCTCTGATCTCCAGCATCTGCAGTCCTCACTTTCCCCACTGAAAATGCTTGCAATGAGTTCCTGAAGTAATTCACCCAACAGAATATTTATAACAGTCCTTGAGAGTCAGATCATAACTTTCAGTGTGACAGTGGGATGGATGCCCTAGAAAGATTAACATGACCTTTGAGCAAAATTTAAAGAAATGTGCCAAAACGTGAAGGTGAATACCATCAAATTCTGTTTGGAGCAACAGACTGTACAACTCATTTTCTGTCTCATTGTGTAGGTGGAAAATATTCCAGAATTCAAGACTTGAGCTTTTATAACATTCATCATATTTGCAGCATTGGCCAACACGTCCTCAGGTTGGTAAGCATGTATACTATAAAACACGAACATCACATTGGGAACAATTGCTTTATATTTTGTCACCACGTCATTATTCCCAGTAGACTCTGCTCCATCATCGCAAATGCCAACATATTGTGATCAGACAATAACTAGCAAGCAAAATATCATCAGCTTTTGCTCTGGTAGGCAATGACTGATGAAACAAAATGTCCTCCTATTCTATCTTCCCCTGAGCACCACCTACATACCAAAACATGAGCTATAATAAAATAAAGAATAATGGATGTTAGAGATCTGAAACAAACAAAATTAGAAACTCAACAGGTGTGGCACCACCTGCGAAGAGAAAACAGTTAATGTTTCAAGTCCAATGGCCCTCCTTTAGAACTAGAATCAGCTAGAGAAAGGTGGCATTTATGCTAATGGTGGCGCATGAGGGACAAAGGAGTGAACAGATAGGTGGAGACGGAGTCCAGTGAGATAGAGAGATACAAAGGGTAGATAAATGGACAGATTGCTGATAGTAGGCTAGAGAAGTGAGGTTAGATGGGTGATAATAGGGGACTAATTTCATCACAGGACCTGGGATTGTGGTGGTAGGTATTAACGTAGAAGAAGGTATCCATGTTGTGAAACTATTTAAAGTCTTAAGGTCTCAACCTAAAGGTTACATATTCCAAACAGTCCCAACACCTCCCCATGCAATCGCAGAAAGTGCAACAATTGCTAGTTTACCATCCAAGGCCCCAGAGAAAGCATCCAGGTTAAGCTGCAATTTATCTGTACTTCATTCAGTGTATTCTACTATATTTGATGCTCACAATGTGGTCCCGTCTACACTGGGGAGATGAAATGCAGACTGGTTGACTGGTAGTACTTCAACATCACCATGTTCCCATGCCAACATTTCGGTCTCCGGGTTGTAGTGTTCCAGCTAGGCTCAATGCAACTTGGTGGAACAACACATCATCACCCACTTTGTAACCTAAGCTTTCAGGACTTAAAGCTAAACAATATCAGAGCATGAACACCTCCTTCCATGTTTATTCCATGACTTAACCATGAAATGGGTTGCTTTCAACAATGCCAATCCATTTCCAACTACTCTTAGTCCCACTCTCACCTATGTACCTTCTTCCCTGGCTTACTATCAACAACCCTTTCTCCCTCTAGGCTGTCTCCACCTATCCGCTCACTCCTTTTCCCCCACCTCCCATTATCAACAGAAATACAACCTTTCCCTAGCAGTTTTTAATTCTGAAAGTCAGGTCATGAAAGATCCATAACTTGAACTATATCTGCAAAGTTTGTGAATATGTTCAACTAAAGAGCAAAGAATTGGGTAGTGACAAAATTCACTAAAATAAAACAAAGAACTGTGGATGCTGAAGATCTAAAACAAAAACCAAAATTGCTGGAAAATATCAACAGGTCTTTCTTTGAAGAGAAAGCAAAGTTAATACTTTGAATCCAGTGACCTTTCTTCTTATCAACGAAGGGACTTAAAGAGGGTCAATGGTCTCAGTCAGTCAGACAGCATGGAAACAGGCCCTTCAGTCTAAACAGTCCATGCCGAATATAATCCCAAACTAAACTAGTCTCACCTGTCTACTCCTGGCATATTTCCCTCCAAACCTCTCCTATTCATGTACTTATCCAAGGGTCTTTTAAAAGTAACTGCGCATGTATCTACCACTCCTTTCAGGAAGCCCATTCCACACCCGAAGCACCCTCAAAAGCTTTACCCTTCATGCCTTTCTTAAATCTCTCTCTTCTCACCTAAAAATATGTCCCCTAGTCTTAAAATACCTAATCCTAGGGAAAAGACACCTACCATTAACTATATACCCCTTATGATTTTACAAACTTCTAAGGTCACCTCACAACCTTCTATGCTCCAGTGAAAAAAGCACCAGTTTATCCAGCCTTTCTTTATAATTCAAACCCTTCATTTAAAGCAATATCCTGATAAACCTTTTCTGAACCCTCTCCATAATAGCCTTCCTATAACAGGCTGACCAGAATTGGACACAATAATCCAGAAGAGGCCTCACCAATGTCCTGTACAACCTCAAAATGACTTCCCGACTCCTGTATGCAAAGGAGTGAGCAATCAAGGCAAGCATGCTAAATATCTTTTTAATCACCCTGTCCATGTGGTGCAAACTTCAAAGAATTGTGTACCTGAACCCCTAGGTCCCTGTTCTATGCATTACTCAAGGCCCCACCATTAATTGTATAAGTCCTGCCTCTCTTTGTAGTATCAAGATGCAATACAATCAGTTCTGCTATAATGTGTGTTTCTTCTACTTGAATTAGCTTTAACGTGACTGAAGAATTTAGAATTTAGACCGTTACCTGTATTGGCTTACACTATTCTGGCCCCAAATTAGTTTAAATGGCACAGCTATTCCACGATTTTCTTATGAGATTGCATGAGAATGAAACTATTGTGTTATATCAGAATCAATTGTGTCTTGTGTTTATCCAAATTAAACTCCATCTGCCACTCTTCAGCCCATTGACCCAATTGATCAAGTTTCCTTTGTAATCTGAGATAACATCGGAGATAACTGTCCACTATCTCACCAATTTTGGTGTCATCTGCAAACTTATTAACCATGTCTTCTATATTCTCATCTAAATTATTTATAGAAATGACAGAAGTGGCCTCAGCACCGATCCCTGTGGAACACTGCTGGTTATAGGTCTTTAGTTCAAATAACAACCTTCTACCAGCACTGTCTGTCTCCTGCCATCAAGCCAATTATGTATCCAATTGACAAGTTCACCCTGAATGCCATGTGACCTAACTTTACTAATTAGTCTACCACGCTGAACTTTATCAAAGAGTTCACTAGAATCCAAATAAACAAACTCCACGCTCCACCCCCAAAAAACTCAATCAAGTTGGAGAGACACTATTTTCTTCAGACAAAACGATGGTGACAAATCCTAACCAATTTTCACCTCTGTAAATGGTTATAAGGTAGAGGCAAAAAGCAAGGAATTACGATTAAAAGCAGAGGAATGAGAAAGAGACACAGAAATAGTCAGGAAAGTCAGCCTAAAAGATTAGACATGAAGGCTGAAGGAAAGCTTAGTGCGGAAGAGAGTGAGGGTGAGCAAACCCATGGTAGCCAAAGGTGCGGTGAGAAATTGTTTAAATATATTCGATCATTGCCTAAAAATTTGATGAGAAGGATGTGGAAGCCTTTTTCCTCTCATTTGAAAAAGGTGAACAAACAAATGCAGTGCCCAGTGACCATATGGGCTTTGTTGATCCAAACAAAACTTGTAGGTAGAGCTAGTGAGGTATTCGCATCACTATTACAGGGTGTACGAGGAAGTGAAGAGAGCCATCTTAATTGCATATGAGCTTCTGCCAGAATCTAAGGAGGAACCCTGGTCAAACCTACATTGAGTTTGAAAGGATCAAACAAAGTAATTTTGATAGGTAGATAAAGGCATTAAAAATAGAGCAAACGTTCTTAGACAATTATTTTGGAGGAGTTCAAAAGTTCACTTCCTGAAGTAGAGAGAATTCATGTGGAAGAGCAGAGAATTAGAACAGTAAGATCTGTAGCTGAAATGGCTGATGATTATGAGTTGGTCCATAAGTCAACGTTTGGCTTCCAAAATCAATTTCAATCTGTGAGGAACAGAAATTGGGGAAAAGAGAAATCCTCATGTGGAAATGGAAAGGTAGGTCTTGGTGAAGATCATAAGGATAACTTACCACAGGGTAAAAAGGAAAGCCTTGAAGGAGAAAAAGAAGTTTAAAAGCTCCAGTATTTTCACTGCAATAAAGTAGGCGACATGAAGTCACAGTGTTTGTGGGTTAGGAAAAGCACTGGGAAACCAGATGTATGATAATCCAGTGAATTTTGTTGGAGTGGTAACAGAAAGCACAATGAAGGCTAGAAAGCTGCACCAGAATGTACAAGTTGGTCGAAGGTTGGTTAAGGAGGAAGTACCAGATCTTAAACCATATACCTGCAAAGGTAAAATTTACTCACATAGGCCAGGAGCAGCAGGTAAAGAGGTTACAATATTAAGAAATACAGGATCCTCTCGATCTGCGATGCTGGAAGATGAGATGAGGAGATACGTACTTCTGAAGGACTATTGCCAGAAAAGGTACTAGTAACAGGAATTCATGTTGAGACAAGAAGTGCTCAATTATGTAAAATGAGGTTAGAGTGTTCAGAGAAGAGTGGAGAAGTAATGTTAGAACTACTGGACAAACTCTCAGCTTCAGGAATACAATTTGTTCTTGCAATGATATAGCTATTTCACAGATAGGAATGCCGCCTACTGTAGTTGAAAGGCCAGTGGAAACTCAGGCAACTGAATTATTGCAGGACAACTATCGGGGATGTTTCCTGACTGTGTGGTAACAAAGGTCACAAAGTCACCAGTTGAAACAGGAGAGATCAAAGAGTACAGATAAGAAAGTTGAATTGAAATTAGCAGAAACCCTGTTTGATCAGATGGTGGAGACAAACCAGGAGCAGATAGATGACAGTGCAGACATCTTTAGCTCAGACAAATTTACTGAGTTACAGCAGAAAGATGAAAATTTAAAGCAACTGTATTAAAAGGCATACAGAGAAAGAAAATCCAAATCCATCCCTGAATATTATAACCTTAAAAATTATGTCTTAATGAGGAAATGGAGACTATCACGTATTCAGGCAGATAAGAAATGGGCAGAAGTTCATCAAGTCATATAGCCAGTGGGTTATAGAAAAGTGTCAAGAGTGCGGTGCTGGAAAAGCACAGCAGGTCAGGCGGCATCCAAGGAGCAGAAGAATCGATGTTTCGGGCAAAAGCCCTTCATCAGGAATGAGGTTGGGAGCCTCAGGGGTGGTGAAATAAATGGGAGGTGGGGGGGGGGGGGGGGAGGTGGGGGGGGGGGGGGGGCGGGGGGGGAGAAAGGTAGCTGAGAGTGTGATAGGTAGATGGAGGTGGGGATAATGGTGATAAGTCATAAGAGGAGGGTGGAGCGGATAGATGGGAAGGAAGTTGGACAGGCAGGATAGATAATGAGGGCGGTGCTGAGTTGGAAGGTTGGAACTGGGATGGGGGGGGGGGGGGGAGGGGGAGTGGGGAATGAAGAAACTGGTGAAATCCACACTGATGCGGTGGGGTTGGAGGGTCCTGAGGTGGAAGATGAGACGTTCTTCCTCCAGGTGTCAGGTGATTAGGAAGTGGAGATGGAGGAGGCCCAGGACCCGCATGTCATTGGCAGAGTGGGTGGGGGAGTTGAAGTGTTCGGCCATGGGGCATTGGGGTTAATTGGTACGGGTGTCTCAAAGATATAGTTGAACTTTGCCAGACAAGTTATATATGTCGGATAATTGGAAAAATCACAGGCAGTAATAAAACCCACACCTTTAATACCTATTCCTGCATTTGAGGAACCTTTTACAAGAGTCTTAATTGGATAGGATCCCTACCTCAAACAAAAAGTGGAACCAGGACTTGTCAACAGCAATGAATGCGTCCACAAGATGGCCAGAGGCTATTCCATTCTGCTATATCACAGCTAAAAGGATTATAAAGGAGTTACTCAAATTTTTCATGAGATATGGACTATTCACAGAAATACAATCAGATTAAGGGTCAACCTTTACATCAAAATTACTCAAGGAAGTTATAGATAGCTTAGGAATGAAACAATTCAAATCTACTGCGTACCATCCAGCATCACAGGGAGCACTAGAAAGGCGGCATCAGACATTAAAGACCAGGGTGAGAGCTTATAGTCAAGACGATCCCGATAATTAGGATAAGGGAGTTCCATTTGTGCTTTTTGCAATCACAGATGCACCAAATGAATCAACCAAATTCAGTCCATTTGAATTAGTTTTTGGGCATGAAGTAAGAGGTCCATTGAAACTGATTAAGGAGAAATTGGTAAGTCAAAATTCAGAGACCACACAATTAGACAATGTGTCAAATTTTCATAACGATTAAATAGAGTGGGGGAGTTGGCCTGACAGCATTTAAAAGTATCACAGGAAGCAGACCAGAAATAAAAACTTGTAATTTTGCTATCAGGAATAAGGTGTTAGTGTTACTTCCACTGATAGGTGAACCTTTAAAAGCAAGGTTTAGTGGACCTTATCAAGTCAAAAGTGAGTGAGTGAGATGAACTGCTTGATAGGGACTCCAGACAGTGTGTGTCATGTGAATATTCTCAAAAGATATTGTGATGGAAGGAAAGCCAAAGAGATGGTATTATTGGTTACAACACAGAGGGAAGAATCAAGTTCAGAGGATTCAGAATTTGACATTCCTCAAATTAAATTGGACAATGAGGAAGTTATCAAAAATTGGGATAAATTGATTTACCTTCCAGAGGAAAATTGAAATGACTTGCAAGAGTTATTACTATCACATGGGGAGATATGTGGAAATAAGCTGAGAAGTACTAACCTAATTGTGCGTGATGTAGATATAGGAGATACTATTCTGATTAAGCAACATCCTTACAGGCATAACCCTCTAAAGTTGGCACAGATTCAAAAGGAGATTGAATGCATGCTCCAAGACAACATAATCAAACTGAGTTACAGCAGATGGAGCTCACCCATAGTAATCATGCCAAAACCAGATAGTACCCAATGGTTATGTGTTGGCTATTGCAAAGTCAATACAGTTACAAAGACTGATGCATATCCGATTCCACATTTGGAAGACTGTATTAAAAAGTGGGACAAGCAAGTTGGACTTGCTCACAGGAGACTGCAGACAAAGGCAATTTCAGCTTTTGTAATGCCAAATGGACTATATCAATTTAAAGTCATGCCATTTGGTATGAAAAGTGAGACAACCACATTTCAGAGACTAACTAATAAGGTCATTGCTGAACTACCCAAATATGCCGTTTATATAGATGATCTCGTAATTTTTTGATACACATGAAAGGAAAATTTGCAACATTTATCAAACTTGTTCATTCAACTTCCAAAGGCAGGCTTGGTGATAAACCTGGCTAAAAGTGAATTTGTCAACGCCCAAGGCACATTCCTGGGCCATGTTATTGGACATGGACAAATGGCCCCATGGGATGCAAAACCAAAAGGTAACTGGGGAGTTTCCCACACCATTGATAAAAAGAGTAGGTACTATGATTCCTGGGATTGTTTGGATTTTATTGAAAATTTGTACCAAATGTGGCTGCTCAACGCACAGAATTGCTAAAGGCAAGAAGTTTCAGTGGACAGTCAGAAGGCATCTGACAGCCTGAAAACTGTGTTAATCACTGCCCCAGTATCAGCCACACCTAATTATGCAAAGCCATTAAAGATGGCTATTGATGCAAGTGATGTGGGTGTTGGACAGAAATACCTATTAAATATTCCTCCAGGAAATTGAACATTCATCAGCAGGAACATTTGACAATTGAGAAGGAGACTTTGAGCTTGGTGTTAGTGTGACAATATTTCAATATTTATGCTATAGTAATGTATGAGACAATCATATACAATAATCATAATTTTCTCCACAAACTTCAATGGGTTAAGAACAAAGTGCCAGACTGTTTACATGGAGCTTTTTGTAACAGCCATGTGGCAGGATGAGAAAACGTAATTGCCAATGAATTGAAAGGAATAAAACAAGCAATATGTAGTAGTGCATGCTTGCATGATTATTGTCCATGTAACGTATATGTGTTGTAGAGTACTAACAGTTTAAAATTAAGGGGTTTTTAAAACAAAGCCATCTTTGGATATTGATGGTTCTTTTTTTTTTGAAAAGGTGGGGGGGGGGGTGAGGGAAATGTGATGATGCTGCTCCTTTAACATGGTTGTCCCTGGCTTTCTTTTTTCTCCACAGTCAGGTCATAAAAGACACAGACTCCAAGAAGTCTAAGTTTGAAGGGTTTTAAGGGCCACTCTGATTATAGCTAATGGATATTGTTTCAGGCAAAAGGCTTTTTAAGTTTTACAAAAACACTTGTACAATGAAAGGGGGGCAGCCATTTCTCCCAGCTCAGTTTTCTCTGGTCTGGCTATTCACTGAAAGCAGTCAGGAGGTTGCTAATCCAAATAACCGCAACATGAAAAAAGCACTCTTTCTGATACCTCTCCTGTAAGACCCTGTGTTTGATCTTACCTTTTGTGCCAAGGGGTGCTTAATGGAGATTGTTGAAAGTGTTTGGAACAGCATCATTAAGTTTGGATGATCTGTTGGATTTTCAGATGGGTTGTTATTCAGTATTCTGTTCTCTTTTATTTGTGCTTCAGTCAGTAATTTTGTAAATAAGTTGTTTTGTTTAAAACTACGTGGTTTGACCAACTACACCACTCCTGGAATATCAGCGTTACACCTGCTTAAAACAACTAGCAAAGTTAGGGCCTAGACTACTTTCTTGAAATGTTTTGGCCTGGTCCATAACACCTCCAGCAACTTACCTTCAACCGAAGTCAGACTCACAGGTTTATAGCTCCCTGGTTTCTCCTTACAAGCCGCCTTTAAAAGAGGTGCAACATTAGCCACCCTCCAGTCATCAGGCATGTCACCAGTAGTTATAGGTGATGCAGAAATATGTCTGCAAGGGGGTTTGAGTATAAAAGTAGCAAAGTCTTACAGCAAAACTACACAGGCTACTGGGGAGATCACATCTGGGTGTATTAGGAGCAATTGTGGTCCCCTTTAAGAAAATCATCATTTAGTTGGGAAGTAGTTCAAAGGAGGCTAACTCACATGATCCCTAGTGTGCAGCCCAAAGAGCAATGGTTGAACAGGTTGGGATCAATGGGGTTTGGAAAAGTGAGGGCGGCGATCTCATCAAAATGTACAGAATTCTTAAGGCACTTGGCAGAGTAAATGATGAGAAGACACTTGCCTCATGGGAGAGTCTAGAAGCAGAAGACAGTCTCAGAATAGGCCCTGCAACTCCCCCTGCTTACTTAATTCTGCTTTCTCTCCAGTGATGCTGTCCAAATCTGCTGAGTTTCTTCAGCAATTTATTTTTTGTGACAGAATTCACTAATCGAGTTTAGAGCACAGTTGAAGTAGTCACTAATTCTATGACATTATGGTGTTTGATAATGGCACAAATTCACAACTAATTGAATTAATTTTACACCTTTTCTCATAGTAGTTATTGCCAGTTCTGCAACCTCAGCTAAGGATTAGTTCCTCTGCTAATATGAGGTTTTCTTCATCTCAATTCCATAACTTAAGAGCTTCTTCATCATCAACAACAGCAGACTGCAACACTATTTTTCTTGCTAATCGTTATGTTCACTTGGAAATAGAATGAGCTGTGTTTCCAAGTACTTGCTTGTTTCAGGCAGTTACTCGACAGGGCTTCCACCACATAACACCACAGCTGAAGGCGTCCACTGACTTTAGTCCAACTAAACACCAATTTTTTTTTAAAAAAGTCATGTATTTGAAAGAGACCATGTTTTGTGTTTGATATCAACAATTCACTTCACAGGTAGAGCTTCACATGACAAAGGGTCAGTTAAGACTCGAAACATCAGTTCTTTTCTCTCCTTACAGATGCTACCAGATCTGCTGAGATTTTCCAGCATTTTCTCTTTTGGTGACAAGTCAGTAGTTGCTTCATCATATAAGCAGCTCCTGCTCTATACTTACAATGGTTCATGGACTTCAGGATTTTATAAAGAACGAAACCGCAGACTGTATTTGACTCAAAAGCAAACTTGTTTATCAAAATACATCTCCTAATGCCCTGATACATAACTTAGACTGGCTTAGAGATTTATAACACTTTCATTTAACCACAATTTAACCTCCACTTAGACCCAAAACACAAAATCATACAATGTCCAAAGCCAGAAGCAAAAACCATATGTTTCTGACCAAACCTTTCTTACCCTAGGCCCAAACTTTCTTAGCCTCTATTGCCAGATTTGGTTGCTCTCAATCCATCACATGGTTGGTCCTTCTGGTGAGAGCCATAGGTCCACAAGCCAGGTTGACTGCGGGTGTCAAGTGTGGTCAGAACTCAGGAGATTGAGGGAACACATGTCAGGACTCAATCCTTTGCCAAGATCAGACTCTCTACGAGAATGGCACTTGGTATATGCCTCTTGTGCATTTCTGGATTAGCACAAATCTCTCCTGCTGTTTGGAGGGACAAAGATTCAAGTAACCCATTTTCCTCCTCAATGGGAGCTCATTGTTACAATGGTCAGGTTCCAATCTATTGCATTAAGGGGACAATCGCTTGATGGCATCAGGCAACGAAAGGCAAGGTATGATAGTACTAAATGACATTGAATTCTTCATGCTGAGCAAATGTCTGAATTTAGCATTTATATTTGTCAGAGTTAAAAAAAAAACAGCACTAGGTTAGTCCAACAAGTTTATCTGGAAGCTAGTGCTTCCAAAGCACCGCTCCTTCTTTAGGTAGTTGTCAGAGGGTAGTCTTTATTTGCAGCAGTGTCCAAGGTTTGAGGTTCTTTCATATGTCAAGAAGTCCAGGTGAAGGAGAGTCAATCCTACAAATCAGTGACATCAGTAAGTACTGAATACTGGTACTGGCAAGATAAATCATTAATTCACAAAAATTGCTGGAAAAGCTAAACAGGTCTGGCAGTATGGAAAATAAAGAACATGAAAGTATGGGAAGGTTAAAGCATGAAGACCACTGGCAATCTGTGGAAGGTAGGATAGGATAACCATAGTAGAATGCTCTTTACACCAATTCGCAGAGTAAGGTTAAGGCTGAAAGGTCACTATGGCGAGATGAGATAACAGAAACTTGCTTTATTAATTGTGTTAAGTATTATTATGACAGGATTGGGACCATAAATGCTTGGGACATTACATTAAAATATCTAATTAGTAGAGGTAGCTTGAGACAGGAGACTATTGTAATAGATGGAATAGCTAAATATCTATGACAGGTTAGTCTGGAATGGACGATCACTGTAGCAGAGCTGATAATAAATATCTAATCACGACATTAAGTAGGGTCTGGAATGAAAGACCATCGTTGCAAGAGTTAGCAATAAATATCTAACTGACATTGGAATAACATTAAGTAGAATGTACAACTAAAGAGATAATGGGAACTAACATCACTGGTTTACTGTGTAGCTAGAGTGAGGTACATGCTGATAAGCTAACAAGAGATATAAAAATCCACTTACCCTGAGGTTCGGGGGCTTTCAAGAATCTGCTTTCTCAGTGTCACGGTTTTTTGTTTGCAAATAAAAGACCTACTTCTTGAAGAACTCTGCTTCTCCTGGTGTTTCTCTGTATTTTCTCCACAACAGCAGCACGTGGAGAGAAATCAGAGTTCAGAGGAAGGATCGCTCTCCAAAATGTGAACTGATTTAACTCTAGATTATGAGGGTCCATCTCTGTGCCTCCATCACACAGTTCTTGCTTGGTATCTTGTAAGTGACATGCATTTTTTGTTTCACTGGATGCTTTAGCTTCATTAGTTGCTGTTTCAGTGTGTTGGTAGGTTTGTGGGCTACCATGCTGCCAAGGTGTCCGATTAGCCTGGACCCTTTGGCATCATAGTAACCTACAAACCTACCAAGACACAAACAGCTACTGATGAACCTAAAGGACACCATAATCAACCAGCAAAAAGAATGGTCATTTACAAAATACCTTGCAAGAACTGTAACAAACACTACATCGGGCAAACTGGCAGAAAACGTGCCACCAGGATACATGAACACCAACTAGCCACCAAAAGACATGACCCACTGTCATGAGTATCCTTGCATACAGATGAAGGAGGATATCACTGACTGGGACAACACATCCATCCTAGGACGAGTTGAAACAGAGACACACACCCAAGAATTCCCAGAGGCAATGCATTCTAACCAGAACTCCATCAATAAACACATCCAATTTGGACTCCATCTACCATCCTCTGATAAAGAGGACCACAAATAATATCACCCATCTTAAAGAAACCAAGATCCATAAATAGAAAGCAGAACATAACACCAGCACTTCACCAGAGGCTCACTGATGTTACCTAGAGTGGTGGCAAAAATGAACATTCCAACTCTGAGCAAAGTTACATCCAGAACCTCAACCTGAGCTATAAATCTTCTCAAAAATTGCTAGGAAGGCGCCTGCTGTTATTGGGTATCAAATTTTCTCAGCCCTACATCCTCACTGTAGGAAGAGTCCTAGTCTCAACCATTTTATGTATTTTAAATGAGTTTCTCCCACAAGATCAGAAGTAATTTGCTGATAATTGCAGTGGTCAATTCAATTTATAACCCCAAGAAAGTGAGGAAGTTCATGTCTGCATTCAAGAACACCTATAACATTCCAGGTTAAAGCAAAGTACTGTGGGTGCTCAATATTTAACTATTATTTAAAAATTAATACTTAAGTGGCAAGTTACATTTATCCAATGTTTGATTCCTTCTATTTCAGAAATGTCTTCATTTGTCCTCAATTCTCTTTGGGTAGAATGAATGAGATCATTGCTGACCTGGATTTCTAGTGAATGATGCTTGACAAAAGTATGTAGTCATTTCAAATCTTATTTCTCTGGATATTTTGCATTAGAAATATCACATACCAACCTTAGTAATTAGAGATGCGTACACCTTTAGACCAGTGATTTTTTCACTGGAATGGTAAATTTTGCATATAGTTTGTCATCCTTATATGGATATCCTTGATATAATTTGGCTTGAGCTTTTCCCTCCCTTATTCGCAATATACACAGCAGATAGATAATTAAAAATAGTACTTCCATGGTCAGAAAGAGAGAAGAATCAGCAGGGTTTAAGTAAGAAACCAATTTCCCACTGGCAGGTTAAATTTATATTAAATTAATTAGATTTTCATTGGCTAGAAAAATAAATTGCAAAAACTAATCATACTTGCATAAATTTTCCAGAGGGTGCATTTTGACAAAATTAAGATCAATATAGGAAATATATTTGCATTACGTGGCCCATGAAACTGGAAAATACTTTGACACGTAATCAGTTATGTCCTGTATGGGTAATAAATAGACGTCATCCGTGCAATAAGTTTTGTACCATGCACTACTCACCTATTAAGGCAAGTGATCAACTTCCTCCTTGCTCAAAGGTCAGAAGTAGTTTTACTGAAGTCTTCAGTTAAATCTTTCCTGTCAAACTATGTGGAAGCCATTCTCCTAACACCTTAATATACTCCTGTGTATATTATACAAGACTGTATTAGAGACGTGCAAAACCCTTGCACAAGGCATGTTATACAATGAGTACTATAGAAAGGTTAACCACTCACTATTTCAAATATTTTATTTATAGACACTAACAACACACTGTCATAAATTTTCACTAATAAAAGTGGACATGACATGCATAATATTTCATTTTGGTCTACATAATTTGCTGGTCATTAATGACACATCTTCCTATTAGGGAATTTCTCAACTTTAATCCCTTCTCAGGCACGTTTCCTTTTACCACCACCCTCCACTTACTTGATCAAAACCTTTAAGTTCAGATGAAACATCAACTTGGAATGTCAACCAAGCTCTCACTGCAGATAGTCTAACCTATTTCTGGCATGGTTTCCTTTATAACTTTTAGCTTTTGCTGTTGTACTGCATGGCAACCAGCTGACCTATATTGCTGGTGTGAAGTGCATTTCACATCAAGGGCTGGGCTTCGTTTACAGATGTAGCAGGCTTAGAACATCAAAATAATTAGCCCAAATGCTCACTTACTCTGGACCAGCATCGTATCAGTTGGTCTGAAGCAGCGATGGAGAAACAATGGGTGGGAAAATAATCATGATGGAAAACTAAACTGAAAGTTCATTGTTTTGCTGCTCCTCCCTGCCAGACAGAATTTAAGATCTACCTTTAAGATTTTACTTCTTGACCTGCCAATATGTACTGAGCAGATTTGAAAAAGTTCCATTAAGTAGATCGTTAAACAGGTCATGGATTTTGTGGGACTGTAGTTTAAGAATTTTCACTTAGTTCTGCTTAAAACTGGATCCTTTCTGCTTCAGTCTCATGAAGAAAAAAAAGTCACAAGACTATGCCGGAAAGTTTCAGAAAATAAAAATCAAGCCATAAACAGTTTGGTTTAAAAAATATTCAAAGAGTAAATGAAAGGCCTAGTGGCATTAATTGCTAGATTATAACCCAGAGGCCCAAGCAATGCTCTGCAGACCTGCCATAGTAGATGGTGGATTGTTAATTTAAAATTAATAATCTGGAAAGGGAGTCTAGTGACCATGAAACCACTGCCAATGGAAAATCCATGGGTTCATTAACATCCTTTAGGGAAGGACATCTAGTCTGACCTACATGGGACTCCAGAGCCACAGCAATGTGGATGCATCTGTATAGGTTGTAGAGTTATAAAGCTAGGCAAGGGAGGAGTTGTGGAAGCATGTACAAAAAGATGTAAACTTAGATTGTATGTAAATATCAAGGTTAAAAAGTCACATGGTATACAAAGCTACATCCTCCTTTTTTGCTTAAAACATTTAAAAATTTCCAAGTGTTTGGATTGCTTGAACAAGCTTTATTTGAAATAGTTCCCAAATTCTTTCACATGCATGATTAAGTAACCAGAAAAGTTTCATATATTATGACTAGGGATAAGTGAACATGTTTCTTGTAGGGAAGTGCTGGGCTAAATGGCTTGCTTCAGTACAAAATATCCTACATAAAACATTTGTACATCAAATGTAATTATGGGAATTCTGTTTAAAAAATAAAACCAATCTGTGATTGAATAATTTAAATATCTAACTAATCTTGGTTTTGGCACCACCTATACCAATGACTGCCCCAGTGCTGACCATCTGCAATGAAGTGTCTTTTTGTGACTTCAAGACAATGGAGGAAGAAAGGGTTTTCAGGTCAACCCAGAAGGGTCATCAGCTGACTAACCCAGGCCATTGCAACTACTTGAAGCTTAAGTGATTCTTAGCTGAGGCATTAATTCAGAACAGTAGACAATCAAAAATGCAGGAATACCTGTGACCTGTACATTGAATGCTATCACAATTAAATATTGAGTCTGGGCAAATGTCAATAGCAGCATCTTTTGAAAACAGGACTTGCTGGGTTAGTAAATCAAACAGTTTTACTGTTTCACATTGCAATGTATTAATAGTTCACATGCAGTGCGGAAAGGAAAAGATTACTTCTATCCTAATGCTCAAACCTTCATGTTCAACTTGTTCGTTCTTTCAATTTTGAGGGAACAGAAGCAGGACATTACTGAAAGTTCTAACCTAAATTAAACAGGTTGCCATAAGTAAACAAAGAAAGTGTTCATGTGCAGCTTAATTGCAAGCTAGAGTTTTCTTTACCAGCACTTCATTCTAAACCCAATACTTTTAAAAAAAAAGGAAAGGGCTAGATCTTGTGGTCCACCTACAGTTGCTCAGAAGCTTCAAGGCGAGTCTCTTGTGGAGAAAACTTACATTAAAAAGAAAAATTTGAATCCAGGATTGTTCAATCATTCACTGTTTCCCAGGAACTCAGTTGTGGATTCTGCTATCTTCAGATAGTTTATCATGTGCATACCATAGAAAGTAAGGCATGTGCCTAGCCAACTATTTTCCCCTTACATTAAATCAGTTTCTCTCATTAACATGTTAATTTACATTGAAATTTTAGTTTCATCCCATAAAAACTCCAATAAGAGATGTCAACATAAAATGCCTCTTCAAGGCATGCAGTTTGGAGCAACAATTGGAGAGTGATTCAATCCCTTATTCAAGAGAAACTATAGTGGGGGCACTAATCTGGTTTCAGTTTGAAGTCAAAAAAAGAGGAATAGGCTGCTCATTAGATAAAGCTAGATTTGGACTGCAACTTTAGGAGAAATGTGGACCTCTTCCCCTGAGAAAAAAAAAGAAAGTGCTCCTAGAAATGCATACATTTTAATAGTTTTTACATGTACACACTTAAATACAAATCCAATCATGAAATCACTTCTGGATTAAACTTCAGAGGTTAGTGTTCTGGAAAGTTGAAAGAAGTGGCAATTGTTTACTGTAGTTCTACTTTAAAATTCAAACATGAAAATCCTCTAAACAATGTGAAAAATCAATAAGTTTCCCTCTGGTTGAGAAAATACTCAGCATCTTCAGTTGTTATTTATGGTGGCCATGACAAGTAGTAATTTCTTCCTTAGTAAATCATTTGCAGATAAGATCGCCAACATCAGTGGTTGAAAACCAAGGAAAGTGATCAGTCATGCGAGAACCTATGTTCACTCCTGGATTAAACAAATCAGCTTAAGTCATGACAAAACTACCCACAAATCTGTTGCTTCGGGCAGCTGACGCACATGGATCAGTAGACATTTTCTATCCAAGGTCTCAGTAGAACCATATTCAGAAGAAGCCTGGCAAAGAGCAGTGTTCTTGTCAGGTTGTGATGAGATTAAAAAAAAAAGAGCTAGAAAATACCAAAAATGCTGACGACTTCTAGCCAGATGAGCTTTTACACACCAATATTCTGTTTCCTGCTCCTTCAGCTTCTTATACTGCTTCTCTGGAACTCCAATTTTTTCCAAATGAATTATGGTATATAGACTAGAACTAAGACTTTGACAACTAACTTCATTCTGTTGTGTTAATTGCCCAGTAAACAAGTTTCTCATTCCTTCGTGTCTCAAGAGCATGATAGAAATAATTGAAAACCAACAGAATAATGAAATGGAAGTTTATTGCAATAGGATAGGGCATGATCCAGGGCAATTAAGTGTACTAAAGAATCTCAATGCACCCACACTTATGAAAATAAAGTTATTCAATTAGTTTTATTGTAGATGAATTAGAAGTGCAAGCAATTTCTTCTAAGAATAAAAAGTCTGAAAAAAGTCTTAAGTACTTACATACATTGGACATTTGCTGCCAACTTTTTTTGCAACTACAATTATAAATCAGTGTCTCCACCATGTGGTACAAGTGGCAAAAATCAAGACTATATTCTTAAATCAGTTAAAACATTACATATAAATGAAAATTCCCCAAAAATTGAGGTGACATTATCTAACACGTCAGAAGAATTTCAATATCAATTCAGCTTTACCACTTTTCAATCTTGAACACAATTTGCACTGCACAGTCCATTTATCATAACAGACAAGATTTCATAAATCTATTGTACTTCAATTGATAACCTGCTTGGGGAAAAAGTGCAACTGGCTGCTTAATATTCTTCATAAATGAAGAATTCTTCAATGTCCATCCAGCCCAACTACACTTTTCATAATATTAGATTACCTCTTCCATTTTCTCCTACAGAATCTGCACAAAATTCTTGATCCCTCAAGCCATGTTGGTTACTATCGTTTAGTCAGCAAGGATTTTTACAATCATTGCACAGGTAACCAGATCTGTACAAAATCTTCAAAAACAATATATTTGGTCACTGCCTTGTATGCCAAGAACTCAACTTAATTTACCAAATAAGTTTAGACTGCCACAATTAACCAATATCTTCCCACCTCATTAGTATAACACCCTTTGTTTCTTGCACCCATACAATGTTACAATAAGTATAGTCAGATCAAATTGTATAATAGAAACAAAAAGAGCAACTGATGGGTTAAGAAATAGAAATCTCACAGCAAAGGCAACCAACACATTAGTAGTTTTATGCATTTATTAGGAAGAGCTGCACTGTATTGCACAAGCCAACATTAAGTACTGCTCAATAACGGATACACCAATGATACAATGTATGGTGTACCTTTTACATGGTTGGTCAAAGTGAAAATTTAAAATTTCAGCCATCTAACCACACGATTCAAAACAGGGAAGTGTGCAAGTTAAGGGACAATTAGCATCCATTCTTGGCAGTAAAAAGCCGTTCCTGCAAAACAAACAAACAAATATCAACATAAAACAGAAGAGTCAGTTATAACATGCACTGGTAAAAAATCTGGTATACATGCCAACCCTTAAGAGCAATTACTCATGCCATCCTTGCAGAATTTAAAACTAGTGGGGTACAAGTTGCAGAAATCACTCCATTTCTACAATTTTAGTCTTGGTTTATCCTGGATACCATTTGTGTTTATACACAAAATTAAACTTACTGTAGCTTAGTTAAGGTGACAGGATGGTGAAGCAGCTCATTTGAATTAAAGATGCCAACATGGCATTTGGTGACCAGGCAGTACCTCAGGTGAAAAGTTAAGCACTATTAGGTTTGTCACAGAGTTTGCAAAATGTTTTAGACTAGATTAAATCTCCCACAGATGTGTTGCAACTAGTTTCCTTTTTCCAATGCACTGATCTAAACGAAAGAAGAGAACTTTTTGGTTTCCAGATATCCACATCAATTTAAAAAAGACATTTTACCAAAAGCATCGCTAAGGGACATTGCTTTCAGACACTTTGAAAGCAGCCTGTGCAGTATACCATGGTGGCACAAGTACATTCTATACCCACATTTGATTTTTCCACAAAATGCAAATGATAGACAACACCAGATTTGATGCATGTTATTCAATCTGGACTAGCCAAGACCAGTAACTTCCCCATCCTACATATTCCCCAACTGAACATGCTTTATTTAAATGGCTCGCCATTCAATTTGCACATTATGTGCTTTTGACTTGCCAAATTTGTAGTAGAGTTCTTAGACTATTGTGATGTTGAAGGGAGTACAATCTGGCAGGCATGTATGGAAGCAACCTAGAAACCTGCTCAGGTTAAGGAGCTTTACCTACAGTCCCTCTTTACCTGCAAGATTTAAAAAACGAGAGAAAGCAGAACAGCATACTAATTTGGATGCTCAGCCATCATACTGAATAGGCCTGCACCCTTGAATAACTAAGTAGTCTACTCCAGCTCTTAAATTTTATGGGTTTCTAAATGTTAAATCAGTCTTACAGCTTTGGTCCAACTCATCATGCTGATGAGATATTCTACATTAATCTAGTCCCATTTGCCAGCATTTGGCCCATAATCCCTCTTAACCCTTCTTATTCATATACCCAGATGTCTTTCAAGTGTAGCTATTGTACCAGCCTCCACCATTTCCCCTGGAAGCTCATCCCATACATGCACCACCTGTGTGAAAACATTGCTCCTCAGGTCCTTTATATATCTTTCCTGTCTCCTCTAGCTTTGGACTCCCTTTCCCGGGAAAAGGCCTTGTTATTCAACCTATTCACACCACTCAATTTAATAAACCAAGTTATTCCAGATTGCTACATATTTGTTGTAGTGCTGCTGTCACATGGAGCAGACCAAATAATTTTCAAATTGTTGACAGATCAGAACTGTGGAACAGATGCCATTAGGAAGCTGCTGCCAAGCCGTTTGCTTGCTTTTCTTTGGGGGTGAGGGGGGAGTTGATTCCTTAAGATGTCCCTGCTGAATGCTGCTTTCCTCACTTGACCTCCATGACAGAAAACTTGGGGAGGTGCCTCCATTGACCAGTGCTCCAACTGAAGTGTTGCTCTTTGCAGTCAATTCCAATGCAAATAAAAAGAGTTGTTTATGAACATCTGCCCCAGCTCTTGTAAACAAGTGCAGGTTAGTTATCCTATTAGGATGTGTGCATTGAGCACACTAGTGGATCTTCCATTAAGAGGCAGTTAGCAGTACTTTCAGTACCAGGTGAAAAGACAGCATTAGATTTGCACCTCAAGAGGATCTTATGACTGAAATAAATCACAGAATCCCTACAGTGTGGAAACAGACCCTTTGGCACAACAAGTCCACACATTGAACTAATTCTGGGTTTCAATTTTTCAACTCCAAGATTTTCTGCCTAATTGATTTCCAACTCAGCACGATCCCTTATGTAAACGAGGACTACAGTTGCTGGAAATCAGAATTGAAACTGTGGTGCTGGACAAGCACAGGTGGTCAGGCAGCAGAGGAGCAAGAGAATTGACACTTCATGCATTAGCCCTTTATCAGGGCTTACGCCCAAAACGTCGATTCTCCTGCTTCTCATATGCTGCTTGACCTGCTGTGCTTTTCCAGCACCACACTTGACTATATCTGGTGTGTCAGTCAATTTTCAACCATACCTTTAGCATGTTTTCTAGTTTAACTGCATCAGCTGAAAACTTGCGGATCCCGTCAGATAATTTTTCCACAGCCATCTGGTCCTCATTGTGTAACCATCGAAAGGTCTGTTCATTCATTTCAACTTTCTGTAGGTCAAGTGCTTGGGCTGCACACAGGTAAATAAGAACTTTTAGGATATAGGTTTTCTAAAAAATTCTGGAGCTTAAAATATGAAAAGAGTTCGCATACAGAAATTTCAGTCATTACACAGCCACCTGAGGCAAGAAAAGTGGTTCCTCAAGTTATGATCTTTCACAGAGCATTAAACACATTAATCCATAGTATACTAGTGAGCTAAAAACATTAAATGTTAATTAAATACACTTGCATATGCTGTCAACTGTCCTCAGGACTTTAGTTGATCTTTTTCTTTCTGCAGGGACTTGCCACCATTTTGAAAGAAAGAATTAACTTGATTGGAACCAAATTTCTCAAAAGGTATGTGCATCCTTCAATCCCATAAAGAATTTATAAAAAAGTCAGTTTAAAAATAGACATGCACCTGTATTGAAGGTTCTGCCACAAAGCACTCTTGTCAGTGACAATACTTGCCTCACCCCAGAGGAGGGAGTCTAGATTAAAAGTGATGCAAGGTTCTCCATGTAAGAATAGCTAGGTTTGTGCAACAAATAAAACTAGCAGTTGGTATAAATTAGGGTCTGCCTCCTGGACCAGAATTATTGCCAGTTCTTTCAAACTTTATCTGAAGATATACACTTGTTCATGCCTCTTCTTTTGTACAAATATGAGTTGAGATCATTACATTTTAAAAAGTATTCAAACACTTATCTACATTTAAGTCAGATACCACACAAAAAAAGTTTAGTAGAAATACAATTGGAGATCAAAGATCAGATCAGGACCACCACTTCAAATATTCAGAATTATCCCCTTCCTCTGTGCTTATTGTTCAGAGACCAAAAAAGGAACAGACTTCTCTTCCTAGATGTCACAGTAGAACAGAAAGCCAATGGAGAGCTGCAGACCAGTGTCTATAGGAAAGGCACGCACACTGACCAGATTGCTACAGGAGCAATCATTCCAACAACACAAATAGAGCTGCATCAGGACATCTAAAACCATGACACACTGCGGCACTCAGGAACTACTAGAAGCGGTGGAAAACCACCGATACAATGTATTCAAGAACAGGTACTCTATAAGCACAGTCTGCTAATTCTTACACAAGAAACCTAAAGATGACAACATCCAGAGACTCTTCTCACTACCATACATTAAAGACTCAGTTGACAACCAGACTACCCTAGTCCCTTGGCATCATGGTAGCCCACAAACCTACCAACACACAAACAGCTCTTGACAAATCTAAAAAGGACCTGTTCCAACAACCAGCAGAATGAACACCCGATACAAAATACCCTGCAAGGACTGCAATAAGCATTACATTGGACAGACAGGAAACTAGCCACCTAAAGACATGACCCACTATCACTAGTATCCTTAGAGATGGAGGGACACCAGTTCGACTGGGATAATGCATCCATCCTGGGTCAGACTAAACAAAGACATGCACAGGAATTTCTAGAGGTCTGGCATTCAAACTGGAACTCCAAAATGATTTGGACACCACAACCTCAAAACAGGAGGTGATAATCATCACCACAACAGACCATGACACCAATAGTAAGTGGGACAAAACACCAGTGCTTCATTGAAGGCTCACGGATCAGGATGAAAGAGATCAGAGAACAAATCTTGCAGCTCAGTGATCAAATCTACCACCAGATTTAGGAGGTGTGGTTGCCATAGACAAGTTAGACTGAATGATCAGTAAAGGCATTACCATGGGCAACACACCAGTAAATGCCAGAGTCAACCAGCCTCTACTTGAAAAACCCAGTGTGCAACATTAGCTGTTATTTTGCAATTGTGCAAAAATCTGCAAATTTCATCAACCCATATAGGACTGTTAGTTGACTTCTAGTATGTGCACATGCATGTACTGGAAAATATGTACATTTAGAGGGGAATGTTCAGAATAGATGCAAATACAGTTAAACTGATTTTAATACATGAGTCATTCTGGATCATTTCTCAGAACAGAATGTGTTAACCAGAATTAACCAGCAGTGTTCAAGTGATGCATTCTCCAAGGCACTGCCTCGACCAAAGTTTGTTTGCCAGCCTAAAAATCAGACCTCTGACCACAGTACAAGTACCAATTTCTCTTGGGTATTCCTTTGTAATTATTCTTGAAGATAAAAGGCTTGACAAAAATGAATATTACTTGAAAAAATGCAATCAAACATTAAAAATAAGTTATTTCAGGCAGTTACTGCCTTTTATTTCTGGTGAGAAACTGGTCTATTGTAACAATTTCTTCTCCACAACCTTTGTCACTAAAGTTGCCCTTTTGAGGCACTCTACATTTTAAAATAGTTAATATCTAGCTGTTAATGTTTATTTTGGCTAATTTACATTTATTCCTCAACTTTTGTTTCTCTAAAATCTCTAGGCTAATTTTTCATGTTATAAATCTCCTCCATTAAATTAATTGATATTCAGCTTCCTTGCAAAGCCACAATGGATTTTTTGATGAATTTTGTTTGTGTTATAGTGAAACATTTTACATTATTTCCTTAAAAGGATACATTGAAGCAGCAACCTACTACAAAGTCCATTTAACTGTAGCCAGATCTTCCTTCAAAACAAATCCAAATTACCCTGGTGTAAATGCAAGCAGAGTTGTTTGGGATTGACATACACCACAATTAAACTTGCATCACTAAAGACAGCAGGAGAGCACCGTTTGATAATTCAGCTGGAAAAAATCTTGCTTATAGCAAACAATGCTGTAGAAACTCAACAGGATCTGTTGAGAAAAAATTAACACTGCAAGTCCAATAAAAAAGGTCTTTAGAACCACAGCATTCTTGGTTTCAGATTTCTTGCATCTGCCTTCATCTTACCTTTGTTAACACTCAAAGTAGGTGTTAGTGTTTCATTGTCTTGGCTAAGCTCCTCCAGCAGTTTTGGAGATATTGTAAGATAATCACAGCCAGCCAATGCCTTGATTTCACCAACATTACGGAAAGATGCTCCCATGACAATAGTCTTGTACCCAAACTTCTTATAATAGTTGTAGATCTTTGTTACACTCTGCACACCTATAGGCAAATCAGGATTATGAAATATAAAAGTCAGGTGACAAAACCAGATTACTTTCCTCTAAAAATGGATCCCATGCAAGAGATCTCTTTATAAAAGTTGTATCTAAGTATAGGCAAGCACGAGAACAATTGTTAAAAAGTATTTTATTGCTCCAACTGGAAGTTATCTTTCTCTGTAGCTGTCCTCAAGACATGATTTGTCTTGTCAGTACAAAACAATACTTTTCACTGTCTAATTTCATGTGACAAATAAATCAAACCAACCAATGGTATAGTTAACTTACTAATTCAAAATATCCAAACAGGAACATAGTCCAGCAATCCAACAGAAAAGATGAATCGAAAAAAGTGTCAACATTTAAAAAAGTTAGAGTAAAAGGATTTAGTGGATTGCCAAATTATTGATGTTTCAGCTGCCCATTGTGTAGTTTTGTGCATTTTTGTTCAGGTAAACTGCCAATTGGTAGTTTGTCAGAAGACTTCCCAATAAGCTATAGCAACAGCCCCACATATAAACATTACTTGAAATCAGTCCCACTACTGCACTATGCAATATAAAAAAGGTCAGAGCCAGAGTTAAACTTATGCAAAGTATTTTACAGGATATTAGTGTCTAATTCTACAGAAGTGACTACTTCAGCACAAAGGTCATTGCACTCCAACATAAGCCCAATGTGCTGAATCACTACTTCAAGCAGCCACTGTTTCAAAAATACCAAGACGCAAAGACAATTCACATGAATGTTATAAAAAGGTTCAACTCCAAACAAGGAAATAAGTCAAAAGTGATCTAAAGCATTGCTAAGGAAGTAACTTTCTAGAAGTGTGTCAAAGTGAAGAATGAGAGAATGAGTTCTAGAAAAGGTTTAGGGAGGAAATTTAAGAGTTTGAGTCTTGGCAGCCAAAAGACTAAGAAACAATGGCAATCTCAGTAAGTTTTGTTATACTCAAGGTCTGAATCAGGAGAAATGCAGATGCCAGAAGCTGATGTTAGAGAGACAGAAGCCAGACATCAAAAAGGTTAAAAACAAGAATTTCTTAAAACAAAGCATAGTTCAACTGTGATCCAGAGTGGTAAACCAGAGCACAGGGGAGATAGGAAATGAGTTACAACTTTGGATATGCCAAGGTCTTTTTGGAACGCACTAATTAGTCAAGTCTTGCCTCATACAGTAAGAATTAGTGTTTTAGCAATGAATGAGTTCAGCTGGAGTGGAGTCAGGCCATGTTAAGGCTGTGGAATTAGGCTGGTTTTAGTGACAGCAGAGATACAAGTTCACAGAAGAGTCAAAGGGTGCAGTCTACTTTTGTCTCAGACAGAGACCGTTGCCTGAAAGAGGGATAAGTCAGTGGTATGAGATACTATTTGACTTTTACAGCAAATCATTTGCTACAGACAAAGAGTCAGAGGTCAGCTCAAAAACCCCCAAGTAGAAAAAGGAGCCCATGATCAATGTCTAGACAATTGCAGGCCATAGCTAAACTAGTAGCAACAAGAGTTACTGTTTTGCCACAGAATTCAAATGGATAGACAAGTGTACCTGGGTCCATGGATGGTTCAAAGCTTTTCTTATCAGTGTTGGCTATATGCCAGTCTAAAATGCGACCCACAAATGGAGAAATCAATGTTGCCCCAGCCTCTGCACAGGCAACTGCCTGAGCAAATGAGAAAAGCAGCGTCATGTTGCAATGGATGCCACACTGTTCTTCAAGGAACCTAAAACAGAAGTACTCAGGGTTAACTATACTTTATTTGGAACAGTAAACTAGTCATAGCAATTCAACAATGTTGTGTACAGCAAAAGTCAGTAGGGAAGAAAATAAGCATTTTGTAGTTTTTAATATTCAACTCAACTACCCAAGAGATTTCAAAATCTAAAATTGACTATGAAAAATTCACCAACACAATATCAAGCAAATTTTTCTTCTGCTCTCATTAGGTCAGAATGAAATAGCTTATCCAACATCCCACTTTTCTCCCATCTCCAACAGGATTCATGAATGGTGCTGAGCATTGTTCATTAATGACTATACATGACATTTCTCACTTTATGGAGGGAAGGTCACTAACAAAGCAGACAATGGGTGGGCCTAGGATGCAACCCTGAGGAACTCCTTCAGAGGGGTCCTTGAGCCAAGGGCAACTCCAAATACCAAGTTCTCTTGTTAGCAGGACATTGCTAAGCAAATGTGGTTTAAATAGCATAATCAGTGACCCCCTTCTATCACTTTAGATGGCTGAGTTGGATTTCTCCTGCTGCATGTAGAAGACAACTGAGCAAACTTCCATGTTGATATCACTACTGTAGTTATACTAAACAGTGCCTAGAGGCATGGCAAGTTCAGGAGTAGATATGTACAGTACCATCACTAATGCAGTTGGGGTCCAGAGCCATAGTATCCAGCACCTTCAGATGATTCAAGGTTAGACTAGTTAATAGTTGACTTAGAGAATAAGTGATTTACTTTAAATCAGAGTTTCAATGAAATTAAGTGGAGAGACAGTTCATATATAGAGGAATTGCTCAGTGGGAAATTGAATTGAGAGGACAATAGAAATGTACTATGGAGATTCCAGAATCCCCATGCACAACCTCTGTCTACATTAGTTTATGACTGCCTGGTCAACAGAACATCTGGGTCATTGCCTGCAAAGTATGATTCTGTACACTTGACTAACAGACTGTTTAATTACAAACCTGAGAGACAGCTCTGAATTTTGGCACTGAAAGTGCCCCTGAATGGGGGCATGGAGGCACTTAAAGGATTGACAGGGCTGGGTTTGTGCTGAAATTTGCAATGCCAAGTCTATCAGGTTTCATTCTTTTGAAACTTTAAAAACAGTTTGATACAAAAAAGTCACTGCTATGGTTCTGGAGTCACATTCAAGCTAGGCCAGGATGACAGTTTCCCTTCCCTAATTATAAAAGGGTATTAATCACCATGTTTTTCACAATTCAAATTTTAAGAAATTCCTTTTGTATCAAACCCCAATCCCCAGTACATTATCTAGTGATGAAGTACAACTCCAACAAGACCATTAAAAACATCAGTTGCATTCTGTTTTGGACAGATGTTGGAATTGAGATTTTGTTGGTCTTGTGAAAAGTTATAGAATGTGCAATATTCATGGCAACTCATTCCATATTTAAGTTTGACATTTAAACTATTAGTGTAGTTACAAACGAGAACTTACTTTCCAGCCTGGATACCTTCCCATGTGGAAGAAAGTTTGATAAGAATACGATCCTTGTTAATTCCAGCATCCTTGTACATCTGAATTAGGCGTTGGGCCTTTTGGATCATGGCATCCTTGTCAAATGATAATCTAGTATCAAAAACCAAAGAGATAGGCACTTCCAGATTATCTTGATTAAAACTATAAACAAAAAGATACAGTTCTGTTTATCCTATTGGGGGGGGGGGCATGTCATTTAAGACTAGCATATATTGCCTATGATAGTGAGCAGCCTTTTTTGAACTGCTGCAGTGCATCTAGAGCTGGTACTGTGCTTTTAGCAAGGATGTCTGGTTCTTGATCCAGTGGCAGTAGGGCAAATGGGAATCTAGTTCCTAGTCAGGATTGGAGAGGAAGTAGGGGTTGGATTAAAAAAGTACATAGGAGGATTGGAGCATGATTTATAGAGATCATAATTTTAATATAAAGCTTGGCTGGGTGGCTTATGGGGGTTGAAAAAATAATGAGGTTATATTTCTGGAACTATAAACATAAAATGAGTATGACTGAGAAAACAGATGAGCATAAATTCACCTGAAGTAGAGATTGTGGGGACTCTATGTCATGGTGGTATTGCTCAGAGGAGTTATGGAATAAGGTTTTTCAAAGAAAGAACATTAAGAATCCAGACCAGGAAGAGTGCGATTAGAAGATACAGATAGAGGCTTTGAAAAGCCAAAAGATCTCAATTGTGGAAATACTGGAGGGAAAAAAAAGCGGTTCAAACAGAACTGAGAACAAGCAGTTAAATCAAACTTAGATTTGATGGGAAGGAATGTCTAGATTTTGAAATAGATGTAAAGAGATGGAGTTGAGACAATAAATTGGTTTTGCCATGAGCTTTGAAGTCTTTCAAACTATAGTTAGCTTTTTATTTCTTTTTGTTTAATAAACTTATCTTGTGGCTGTGTGCTTATTCACCAATGAAAGATTATGTTAAAATAAGGAAACAAAAAGCATTGTTAAACTAAAAAGAGATCAGGAAGAGACTTCATAGTCCTACATAATATTAATACACTGCACAACTGCTCAGAATGGACAGTAATAAAGTATCTTGGACAACCTAATTGTTCTGTTGGGAAGACACTTTAAATATCTGGTAGATAGCTTCAAGTTCTAGTACCTTGCGTCAACTTCAGTTGAAACTCTGCCAGGAATTTTCTTCAAAATTTCGACACCAAAATTGACAAACAGCTTGTCTATGACATTGGAGAGTTGATCAGACTTTGATCTGGAAAAAAAGTACATTGTCTCAACAAGAACACAGGATTGAGATTTTTTCAAAAAAGTGACTCAAGCAAGTGAGGAATCAAAACTTTTTTTTAATGTGGGTTAGACATTCTGTATGGAAGAAAGTCACGTCAAAGGGTCATGGTATAATGGTTATTTTGACCGTTTAAGTTAATGCAAAACCAGGCTAAGATGTGAAAATGCTTAGAATGAAAATGCTTTTACCTCAAACAGCTAAATTACAAATTTTAAATTTCAAAATGGAGGTAACATCTGTAAGCATACAATACATTTTACACATGACATCAGAATTAGGTTTTGTATTGTTTTATTGGGTATACAATACCTAGCCAAAGATGGATCGCGAACTGTTTAAATACTAAAAAAGCTAATTAACTAATCAAGGTACTGCGAAGATCTATGCTTCGGTTTCAGCATAGAGTCACTAACATGAATAAAAGCAACATAATGGTTTAATATACAGTCCCGAATACAGGTCTGGCAGGAAAAAAGTGCCAAGATGCAGCAAATCCATAGGAAAAAGGGTATGGAGGAGATAGTTGAGTGGGCAGGATAGCATCATGGGAATGAAAGTAAGCCTAAAAAGAAAGTTAACCAGAAGAGACAATCTTAAAATGGAACTAGAAGATGCTGGTATAAATGAATAATCTGGAGCAGTTGATACAAGAAATAAAAGTTTGCTTGGAGGCATAGCAAGCAATTAGGTTAACAAATGCAAATGTTTCCCTGCAATATAAAGGGACTGGTGTCATTTAAAAATAAAAAGCCTTCACGGGATGTGGATGGATATTGTTGGCTAAGCCAATGTTTAGTATCTGTCCAACTTAGAGCTCATGACAGCTGCGTTGAGCAGTCCATATACCTCTGTAGACCCAAAGTGCAGTTGTGGGGAGCGTTTCAGGAATTTGACTCAACAAAATAAGAGTGCCAAGTCAGGGTGGCTTAGAGGTGAATTTGAATGCGGCAGTTTTCCTGTACAGTTACTACCCATCTCCACCTAGGTGGAGAAGATCATGAATTTGTAAAGTGCTATCCAAGAAGCCTTGTGATGTTGCAGTGCATTTTGTGGATAGAATGCACTGCTGCCACTGTGCAGTGAAGAGAGTGAACAAAGTGGAAAATAATATGCTGGGTCAAGCATGCTGCTTTCCCTTTGATGGTGTAAAGTTTCACATGCATTGTCAGAGCTACATTCGTTCATCCAGACAAGTATTTCTATTCTTTCAAAATTCCTACAGTCAAAACATTGTAAACTTTAGAATACACCAGTTAAAAGAGGTTCATTTCATTCAGAAAGTGGAAACAGAAATCAGTATATTTGGGAATATTGAATGGATGAAGAGTATGAAAATTTACTCATGAAATATGGGTATCATTTATTGCCCATCCCTAATTTCCCAGATGACAGTTAATAGTCATCATTGCTACAGCTCTGGAGTCACACACAGGCCAGACCAGCTAAGAACAGAAGACTTTGCCAAAAGCAAAGAAATTAGTGAACCATTTATGTTTGAGGGACAATTGGCAGTAGTTAAAATAGTTGCTATTTGAATAGATTTGTTCTTCCATTCCAGATTTTATTGAAGGGTTGAAAAGTGTGGTGCTAGAAAAGCACAGCGGGGCAGGCAGCATCCAAGAAGGAGAATTGACATTTGGGCATAAGCCCTTCTTCACTTTTCAACTCATGCCTCCAGCATCTGCAGTCCTCATTCTCCCAGATTTTGTTGAATTCAAATTTTGTCATGTGTCATGGAGAGATTCAAATTCATAGCCCCAAGTTCCTGGATTATTCACTCCAGGGGTAAGGATTGCTCACCCAATGATACCACCTCCCAGTAAGTTGCCATCTTCATTAGAAATGAGTGGAGCAGGTTTGAAGGATTGAATTGTTTACAACTTCATTTCACATGTTTTTCAAAGAAAAAAAAAGTGTAAGGAAAGAAATAAAACCGCAAGTAAAACATTTACTATAAAATGAGATTATAGCCATGTGATTATTCCTTTGGAAGATGAAAAGTCAGCATAGCCACAAATTCAAATCAAAATGTCAAGTTTGAAGAGAACTAAGAAATACAGATGGCTTTATCAAGAAAGGTAGCAAGAGTAACTGGAGGCATTCTAAAAAAACACAGAACTTTAGCTCGCAAGACCATTCAATGTGAAATAGCCATCATGTAATAAACTGATGTAGTTGAATGTATTAGCAGCTAGAACTGTCAGAATCTCAAGTCACAGTGCAGGGGTCAAGGGAAGGTTGAAAAAAATTGAAAAAAGTGAAAGAAATTTAGGATTAGGGAAGCATTGTGAAATTCTGTTTCTACTAATTCACTGCTGGACTTCAGTTAACTATTTAGTTTGTCAGGTAGAAAGATTGGTTAGCCAACCATTATAATTCTGATCACACATCCTCAAGTAATCCACAGAAGTACAACAAACATTATAGGAGTGCCTTTAGTGTAAAAGTCCCATCACACTTTGTAGCAAGTGTTACAAAAAACAAACAAGTTTGACACCAAACCACAAAGCAGTCATTCGTACAGATAGCTAGAAGGCTGATCAGAGATAGTTCTTAAACCCAACAGCACAAACATATGTACCCACACTAGATAACTGGTCACAATAAGGGAGTAGGGAAGGAAAAAAGTTTGAAAACAAGGATGGAGATTTCTACTGGAGTATTGCATAACCTAAGAACAAATGGAAGTCAGGTGAGCATTGATGTTGAGCGATAATGGAATTGGCCCAAGTTAGGATGCGGGCAGCCGAATTTGTACTGAATGCAAGTCCAAACATGGAGGAAGATGGAAGGCTCAGAGCATTGGAATAGTTGTCAAGAGGTGACTAAAGCATGAATGACAATTTCAGCAGATAAATGGTGGTAGGATTAGTGATGTTGCTATAGAAGACCAAAGAATAACCAATGATCAAAGTAGGCTAGTCAGCTCAGGCTACACCCTGCCATTCAAATTGAGGATCTTCTATCTCAGCTTCAACTTCTCCATGATTACCCTAATTCTTTGATTTAGTATCTAAGCAACTAGTAAGTGGAGCAGTCCTAATGGCATGGAGAATTACAAAATTTCACCACCTCAATATAAAAGTGTATTTGCACATCCTAGTCCAAAACTAGGAGTGCCTTATTCAGAGGTTGTAACCCAAGTTTTAAATTTCAGACACCTTGGGCAAAGAAAAATCTACTGTGAAGCCCTTTAAGTGTTTATACATTTCTAAGGAGTGAATAAATACACAATGTCTTGAAAATGACAGATACATAGTCTACAGCTCATGGGACAACCTGGCTCAAATATCATTTTGCTGCCTTAAGGGACAGGGCCATTCCAATAGCTCTGAAAAGGGCTGGTGATGGTAACCGAAGATAGTGGGAAGATCTTCCCATTGTTTAATGGAGGGGAGCTTCTAGCATTAGGTATCAGACAATCAGCCAGGCAATTTGGAAGCCATGGAGGGCTGAGAGATAATACAGTGTTACATAGATTGTTCTCAAAAACTGTAAACTGCCCTGTTTCCAGAGATGTCGGAGGAACAGCATTTAGATGAAGCGGGAAATCTTCGCAGATTATTCTTTGGTTAATATTGTGTGCAGTTCTGGCCTCCCTCTTATCAGGAGGATGTTGCTAGACCTGAAAGGGCTAAAAAAAAAACTTAAGGATATTGCCAGGATTGGAGGATTTAAGTTAAATTGGAGAGACTGAATAGGCTGGGACTGTTTGCCCTGGAGGGTCAGAGGCTGAGGGGAGACCTTACAGGTTTATAAAATCATGAGGGGCATGGATAGGATAAATAGTTAAGGTCTTTCCCCTGGGGTGAAAGCTAGAACTAGAGGGCATAGGTTTGGGGTGAGTGGGGGATTGCCAGTATAAGGATTAAAAAAAAGGACAAACTTTTTCCACGCATAGGATGGTGAACATATGGAATAAGCTACCAGAGGAAGTAGTGGAGGCTGTGCAGTTACAAGGTTTAAACAAGGATCTGGAAGGGAATAGGAATAGGAAGAGTAGGGGGATATGGGCCAAGTGCTAGCAAATGGGACTAGATTAGGATATGGGGTTGGCATGGAAGAATTGGACCAGAGGGTCTGTCTATGCTGTATATCTACGACTGGCTTGGTAAGTCAGACAGAGGAAGGAGACTGATTGTCCTCTAGCTGGGATGAGCTACACTCACTCAAAACAGGACAGGAGCAATCAACAACATCACAGGATGAAAACATGAGCTATTTTATTTAACATACACTTTTGGTACTATATGCATGAGTTTTAAAAGCAGCAGCACATTAGAGTTCAAACTAAGCAAAAACTTGACACCCAAAATAAATGTTACTACAATTACTTTTTGAAGCAAAGTAAAGTTGGAAATATTAGCAATTCTCAAATGCTGGAAACTAAGTACACTACCCTAGTGTGTTGGTTTTAAAGAGTTTTGCCGACAAATTCAATCCTTTAATTTACTATAATCAAGGGAAAAGATTCCATTTAAAACCTATTGCTGGATCACAATTTTAAAAATCGCCATCCATATGGCTTCAGCTTAAGTGGTCTTACCCGCCACAACTCTTGGCGTAGTCAATAGCATCATCAAGCAGCTTTGCATAAGCTGGCATCTGAGCAGCAGCAAGTATGAGCGAGGGGTTGGTTGTGGCATCTTGAGGTTTGTATGCATCAATGGCTGTACATGAAAAGCAAATTCAATTATGCCATACGTAAAAGGAAAAAAATCAAAAAGTACTCAAGATACATACTGACATCAAGCCATCAGAAGGATACTTAAGCTGATCACATGATGCTTGCAATCACCCATACTTATAAAAAAATTGTTTTAGATGCAGAATGCCTAGTGTGGGAACAGGCCATTTGGCCCATTGCATCCACACATCCCACTGAAGAACATCCCACCAAGACTCATTGTTTCTGTTGCACTGCAATTTGTTAAAAACATTTCCTGGTGTGATCACTGAACTTATCGAGAACTAATCAGAGCAAGTAACACTTATTGGAACAGTAACCCCAATGTTAGATTGTCAGACATGCATACAAAGGGATTCAAATGCATTTGTAGTCAACAGATAGTGAACTTGTTTAGCTTCATTCTCCACAGAATAGCATAAATGCATTGCTAATACTGCAAGAAAATCTAGTTTACAGATGAACTGTACATCATGGTTTTCTGCAAAGTCAAAGTGACTAAGCAATTTGTGCCCTGCCCACATTTTGAACAATGCATGACCAAGTTTCTCAATGGAATGGAGTGACTCAAATTACAGCAATGAACACTTTAAAAAAGGTTCTAACTATTCCTATTCTTGATATAGATCAGAATATTATTTTTTAAAAAACATCTGCATTTGTTAGAGTTACTTTCAGGCATTTTATTAAAAGGCAAATTACTTCAAGTAGACAGAGTCAGTCAATTTCAATACAGATCGAGTTGATCCTGCAGGCATGCAAGTACTGTACTTATGACCAAACCCCCCCCCCCCCCAAACAAACACTGCTATAGTACAGGAACTGGCTGAAAAAAATGTACCAGAGTGGAGAGCTCTGGAGCTTAGTGATGTTTGCTGTGGAGACCAGGCCTCCAGTCCTCTGCCTTGCCTGATGCTAGATGTTGAGACATCAGAAGTGGTGTGAAGAGGCAGAAGCAGAGGAGTTGTTAGGCTAAAACAAACACTAGCTGGTCAGCTCCAACGTCCATTCGGTTCACCGGACAATAAATTGGACTGTGATTGCAGCAGACCTCTTAGCAGGAGTTCAGAGACTGAACTTGTTTTCACAGAACAGCTTAGCAACAGTTCTAGACACTAATCCAGTTAGACAGGCTTGCCTTGGTTTTACACCGAAAGAAATGCAGCTGTGTGGTAAGGCTCCAGACACTACTCACTGGTGGATGTTTGAGATAGTTAGATGCAGACCTTTTTATTTGCCACAGGAATTCACTGCTGTCCTTAGAGAAGGACTATATTCCTCCCAGTGCCAATGTAAAGGAGGCACTCTGAACTATATGGGGCTATTAGTGGACACATTCTGATGGACTGTTTATTGTTGTTGGAGATTTTAACCATGCAAGTCCCAAATTCCTAAATTCCATTAGCATATGGACTTAGGAGGGAAGAAACATGCTGGATCTTGTTTACACAAACAGCCCCAATGCATACAGGATGGTGCCCCAGCCCCACCTCAGACCACATCTGTTATGCTAACCCCAGCATACAGACCACTCATGTGTCAAACCAGTTCTGAAGTAAGTGAAAACCTGGCTAGCAGGAGCCATTTCTGCTCTTCAAGGCTGTTTTGAGTGCACTGACTGGCACATATTCAGGGAGGCAGCAACCGATGGAGATTCCATCAGCTGGGAGTACTGATTTGCTACATTAGCAAGTGTATTGACAACACCACTGTGTCCAAGACCATGACTTCTCGCCCCAACCAGAAGCCGCAGATGACCGCAAAGGTGTGCGCACTGCTCAGGAAGTGCGATTCGACCTGCAAAGCAGATGACAAGGCAGCCCTAACAACAAGTGCCAATCAGACCCAGGGCAGAGGCAAAACGTGCATACACAATACACAGCCACTTTCAGGACAAATGGTGATACGTGGAGAAATGTGGAAGGGCATCCAGGCCACCACCAACCACAGAACAGCATCTTCTGCTTGTAGTAGTGATACCTCCCTGCCGGATGAGTTGAACAACTTCTACACAATTGGAGGCTCAAAATGACACGGCAGTGAGGAAGATCACCACCACATCCCTGCAACCCCCCCCCAAACTCAACAGGTGATGCCATTTCCACACTCCATCTAACCCTCACCTACCCACCTGGAGAACACCTACATCAGATTACTGTTCTTAAGACTAGTTCTGCATTCAACACTATTGTGGCTTTCCAGTCAGGCACTGAGGAACATCGGCAGGGCCTAGAAACCTCCTTTTGCAATTGGATCCTGGACTTCCTAACTGGGATACCTCAGTCAGTCTGGATGGGGAACAGCATTCAACAACATCACACAGTACAGTTGCATTTATCTCTCGGGCAGCTAGAAACATTGTAGCTTTAAGACCAGGAGACAAATCAGAATTCCCTTGTGCAAAGAGTTGGATATAAAAATGAATTAATGTTCTGGCCATTAGAATGACAAATAAACTCTAATTCAAATTCACTTTTGACTATAATGAGCATTACAGTCAAGCAGCTCAGGTTCAAGTCCCACCTGCTCCAGAAGGTGTAACATTCTTGAACAAATTGATTGAAACAAAAAAATCCAGGGGGCCCCATTATTGCCCCCATCTCTGACACAGGAATGTCCCATTCATGTCCACTTGCTCCAGAGGCATTTAGTAATATTTCTGATCAGGCTGATTAGAAAAATACTTATCCAAGCCTGTCTCATTTAGCTACAGGAACAGAAAAAGGACAACAGCTTACAAGAACTGCTTAATATTGCCTCCATATCTTTTCTATTCAAGAGAATATGTTGCAATGCAGACAGATCAGATCCACATGATGAAATAAAGTTACCACAAAACCAACACCCATATCAGAAATTAAGCCACACTTCCTATTCCCATCCATCTCTAAAGCACTTTAAAACATTCAGTATTTACATGGAATTCTCAAAGTTTTTAAAATCAGAAGATAGAAGCCATTAAATCATCTTCCTTAACTCATATCAGAAAGCAAAATATCAAACAATGAAATCTGCACCTTAGTCTCAAAAACCAAATCAGCAAACTATACAATGTGAAACAAAACCCATGAGTTTTGGCTTTAAAGCATCATAGACATTATGTGTCAAATCAAATCCTTTTATGTGGTGTATCTTTAGTTTTTGTCACCTGCTTAACAATATAGCAGGGAGCGTTGCAGACAGGCATCTGACTGAGGAGGAGAATGGGCTTAGCAGCTTCCATCTTCCAGGGTTTTAAAAGAAACAAATCTATATAATATTCATGAATATTAGATGTTCCAAGGCATTTTACAGCCAATGAAATACTTTTGATGTATGATGGGAGGCTGAAGGGTGACCTTAGAGGTTTATAAAATCAGAGGGGCATGAATAAAATAAATAGACAGTCTTTTCCCTGGGGTGAGGGGCCAGATCTAGAGGCATAGGTTTAGCATGGGGGGGGGGGGGGGGGGGGGGAGAAAGAAGAAAAGAAAGAGGGGGAAGAAATATAAAAGAGACCCAAGAGGGTGGTATGTGTATAGAATGAGCTGCCAGAGGAAGTGGTGGAGGCTGGTACAATTGCAACATTTAAAAGGCATCTGGATGGGTATATGAATAGGAAGGAGAAAGTGAGGTCTGCAGATGCTGGAGATCAGAGCTGAAAATGTGTTGCTGGAAAAGCACAGCAGGTCAGGCAGCATCCAGGGAACAGGAGAATCGACATTTTGGGCATAAGCCCTTCTTCAGGATTCCTGATATGAATAGGAAGGGTTTGGAGGGATATGGACCAGATGCTGGCAGGTGGGACTAGATTGAGTTGGGATATCTGGTTGGCATGGACAGGTTGGAGAAAGTGAGGACTGCATATGCTGGGGATCAGAGCTTAAAAATGTGTTGCTGGAAAAGCACAGCAGGTCAGGCAGCAAAGGAGAATCGACATTTCGGGCATAAGCCCTTCTTCAGGAAATCGGCAGATGAGATGACCTGGGGGGTGCAGAGAGAGAGGGACTCACTGATCCTTGTAGAGGGAGGAGGAGCACTTCTTCAAGGAAGGCATCCTTGCAAGAGAATTCACAGTAGGTTAAAATCAACTAGGAGAAACTGAGGACTGCATATGCTGGGGATCAGAGCTTAAAAATGCGTTGCTGGAAAAGCGCAGCAGGTCAGGCAGCATCAAAGGAGAAGAATAATCGACGTTTCGGGCATAAGCCCTTCTTCGGGAATGAGGAAGGGCTTATGCCCGAAACGTCGATTCTCCTCCTTTGATGTTGCCTGACCTGCTATGCTTTTCCAGCAACACATTTTTAAGCTTGGACCGAAGGCTCTATTTCCGTGGTGTACATCTCTGACTAACTGTTGGAACGTTGGAAAAGCAGCAGCCAACTTGCACAAAACAAACTCCCACAAGCAATGCGATAACGATAAGGCCCTCTCTACCAGGAGTGATGTCCACTGAAGGGTAAACATGGGCTACCACAGCAGATAACTCCCCAGCCCTCCTTTAAAACTAAGGCCATGGGATTCTTAACATTCAACCGAAAGGGCCTCCCTCGGCCGAGCACTTAAGGGGGGGGGGTGGGAAGAAACGTATGAAAAACTGCAGGACACCCCGGGTGCCGCGGTACAATGTCACCCCTGGTGTCGCCGGCGTGTGCTCAGCTCTCCGGAGTGGGGAGAGCGGCACTGCAGGGGACTCAGCAAAGAGCCGACTGTTCACCAACCGGGCCACGACGGCACGAAGGAAACCGGCAGCTACCCCAAGAATGGGGATACAGGCTCACAGGAGCCGGCGGGGAGGTAGGCCGAGTCTGGATCCGGGGTGGGAGGTGGGACTGGGAGGCCGGCTCTGGAGACCCTTACCGTGGATTTTACCCTCCCCCCCTCCCCCTCTCCTTGCTATCAAAGCGCTCATTAACCAGGGAGTGGGATAAGGAACAAATAAGAGGCTCAGACTTCTCCACCGGCCCGTTACCATAGAGACCACCACCGTTGCCATGGCGAAGCCCGCCCCCCTCCTCACCGTTGAAGTCCCCGGTGTCTGCCACCACCACCGTGAACTCCTTGAGCTGATCGAGCGCGGACGCCATTTTCTGCCGCTTACTAGTCGGGTCGCAATTTGCCATAGCGGGAGTGGGCGAGCGGCGGGCGCTTTATGGGGAGGGGGGGGGGAGGGCGGAAGGCCCCAGGGAGGCGGGGCGGGGGCGGTCCCATCTGCGTCACGCACGACACCGACCAATCGAGCGCCATGTCAGCCTCAGCCGCCCAATAGGCAGCTGACAAGGCCAGCAGGGGGTGAGGTTTGATTGGCGGAGGGGGCGTGGTGGAAGCCGGATAATATCCAATCGGTTGAGCGAATGGACAACGCCGCGGCCAATCGCAGTTCCCCCCCCGGCTTCCGGGACAAGCCGCGCAGACAATGGACGTCCCCGGCGAGGATTGCACAATCCGCATGGAGAAGCACCACCTCCACTCGGATTGGTCAGAGGGTGGGCTCCCCATGACCGACATCATGGTCAGGCGGTGATGATGTAGTGATCTGAGCAGCCAATGAGAGGTTTAGCCTTTTTACCAGCCGCGGACTGTGGTCATACATTCTGTAGAGAATGGGAACCTGTTCAGCTTTATTCCGGCATTGGTGGTTCTCGGCAACTTCCTCTTGGCAGGATTTCAATGCTTCCCGTCACTTTGTGTAACTTTCCTCCACTGTGCACTATTAAAGGCAGTGATAGTTAAACAACTCAGGTGGATTAGCCATGTTAAATGACCCATAGTGTCCAGCGATGTGTAGCTTAGGTGTACAACATTTAAAAAAATCACACAACACCAGGTTATAGTCCAACAATTGGAAGCACTAGCTTTCGAAGCGCTGCTCCTTCATCAGGTGGACAACCATGGATGCTGCCTGGCTCGCTGTGACCTCCAGCATTTGTTGCTTTCAGTCGAGATTCCAGCATCTGCAGTGATTTGTTCCTCCTGTTATACACATTATTATGAGCAAAGATTGAAATCCTCAATACAGTTCCTGTCTCAGCAACTGAGTCTCTAGATATTGTTCGATTTCACTGAATAAAAAAAACTCAAGCTTTCTCAATGTCTTCTTCTTTGCCTACTCTTCAACTGCTCTTTGGATCAGGCCATTAAGCGTGTTTTACAATTTAACACAATTATAGCTGATTGAACACTTAAATGTCTTTCACCCATACTATCCTCATAAACCTTTACATCGTTAATAAAGATTTATTAATATCTACTTAATATGCTTGAAGATTAATTTTTCATTACCCCTGAGATAGAAATTTCAAAGGGCATCCTAATCTGCACCTCTTTATTTTCACAGTGTCCCCCAGTTTTACACTCACCATTGTAGGTTTCAATGATTTCATCTCTTGTTCTTCAAAATTCTAGAGAATACAGAATTCTAAGAATACAATTTAGTTTGCCCAATCTCTCTTTATAGGACTAGCACACAGTCCCAGGAACATCTGGTGACAATTTATTACAGTCCCTCTATGGTAATAGTATCTTTCCTGAGATAAGGAGGCCAACACTGCACACACTACTTCTGATGTGATCTAAAGAAGCTCCTATACAAGACTATAGCAAGACGTCAGTACTGCTGTACTCAAATCAACTTGCAATAAAGGCCAACGTTCCATCAGCTTTTCTAGTAGCCTTCAGTGACTTATTGACAAGGTCCTTTTGCACATTTTCCAACTTCTCACTATTTAGAAATATTCTGGATATCTGTTTTTCCTCTCAAAGGATAACCTTACATTTTTCCACATTATATTCCATTTGCCATGTTCTTGTCCAATTACTAAGCATGAGGAAATCCTCTTGAAAATGATTTATATCTTCCTCACAATACACATTCTTGCTTAACTTTGTAACATATGCAAATTTGCAAATATTACTTTTGGTCCCCATATCCAAATCATTAATATATATTGCAACAGCTGGGGCTCAAGTACTGATCCTCACGTTGCCTCACTATTCACAGTCTGCTAACATGAAAATGACTCAGTTATTCCTACTCCCTGTTTTGTGTATTTTAGCCAGTCCTTTATTATAATCAATTCTGGCAATGCCCAAATAGATCATTTTTATTCAGGATCCATTTATCATGTCATTATGATTGATTTTAGTATTTTTCATACTACTGATTAAGACTGATGCTTGTGTAGTGCACAATTATTTTCCTCGGGTTACTTTATTAAATAGTTGAATGGCATTTACAAACTTTCAATCAATAGTAATTACTCCAGAATCTGTGGAATTTTGGAAGATGACTACCATTGACTATCTACCTCTGTGACATTGAATATCAGGTCCTGGGAACTTCTTATCTTTCAGCCCCATTAATTTCTAACAAATATTCTTACGAATACTAATTTCCTTCCATTTCTCATTCTCCTTTATCACTTGGATCTCTAACTCTGGGAGATTTTTTGTAACTTAGTGAAAACTGTCGCAAAGTAATCGTTTAACTTCTTTGCTTTTTCTCTATTCCTCATTATAACTTCTCCTGATTCTGCTTATAATGGATCCACATTCATCTGAACAAAACAATTTCTTTTTATGTCCCTGTAAATGTTATTACTGTCTATTTCATGTTTTTTAATAGATTGCAATCATATTATATTCTTCCTTTCCTTATCAGTTTCTTGGTCCTGCTCCTCTGCTGTGTTCGAAAAACTTCCCAATTCTCAGATTTACAGCTAATTCAGGCTACTTTATAAACTTTTTCTTTGAACTTTATACAATGCTGAATCAGTCGTGGTTGACTGCTCTTTTTCATGTTTTTGAGTCCTTCCCTAGTTTCTCTTCTCATGGCATCTCTGCCCTCAGCATGTCCATGACATTTCTTCCTGTACTCTCAATCCTATTCTCATTATTTGCTGCTCACCTGACTTGCCTTCCTGCTCCTTGTATGCTAATACTGTTAACAAGTCTTGCTCTTCAGGTTTATATGCCACATCGGAACATTTGAATAAGAGTACGTCATTGAGCCCATCAAGTCTGCCCCACCATACCAGATCATGGCTGATCATCTTGACAATGTCACTTTCCAACACAATTGACATATCCCTCAATGTCAGTTATCTACAGAAATCCATAAATTTCTGTCTTGAATCTGTTCAATGATTGAGATTCCACAGCCCTTTGGGGCACACAATTCCAAAGATTCACCAACCACTGAGTGAAGAATTCCTCCTCATCTCAATCTTAAATGGTCTGCCCCTTTCCCTGAGATTGTTTCTCTGATTCAAGAGTCACAAAGCAGGGAAAACATCCTATCTATATCAATTTTGTCATGCCCTATACAAGATTTTGTAAGCTTTAATGAGATATCTGATCTTTTAAACACCAGAATGTAAAGCCACAGTTTCCTCATTCTCGCTTTACAACACAATCCTGTCATCCAAGGAAGTAATCTGGTGAATCCCCATTGCACTCCCTCTTTGGCAAGCATATCCTTCCTTAGATAAAAAGATGAAAATTGTATACAATGTTCCAGCTCGGGTTGCAACATGGCTATATACAACCATAGGATGGCATATTTATTTCTGTACTCCAATCCCTTTGTAATGAATACCAACATACTGCTTTACATTAAAGATAACGTAGAAGAGTACAGCAGATGAACAGGCCATTTGGCCCACTTTGTCTGTGCTGATCATGATGTAATTGTATACTAATCCCATCTGCCTGCACATGGTCTGCATTCCTTTATTCCCTGCCTATCCACGTGTCTGTCAAAATGTCTCTTAAACATTGCTATCATATCCACTTCTACCACCTCTGCTGGCAGTGCATTCCAGTCACCTACCACCATTTGTGTAAAACATTTCCCTCACACATCTACTTTAAACTTTTTCCCTCTCTCCTTAAACTTATGTCCCCTAATATTTCACATTTCCACTCTGGGAAAAGATTCCAACGATCCACCCTATCCATGCCTCTCGTTATTTAATATACTTCTATCTGGTTGACCCTCAGACTTTGATGCTGTATCAAAAACAATCCAAGTTTGTTCAACCTCTACTTGTAGCTAATACACTCCAATCCAAGCACCATCTCCAAAACCACCACATACTTCCCTTAGTGTGATGACCAGAACTAGACACAATACTCCAAATGTGTTGTAAACTACAGTTTTATCCAGCTGTAACATGTCTTGCTGACTTTGCCAATACTCAATGCCTTGACTGATGAAAGCAAGAATGACATACACCTTCTGACATTTTAGGGAGCTTGTACCCCAAGATCTTTCCTTATATCAATGCTCCTAGAGTCCTGCCCTTTACTGTATATTTTCTTCTGGCATTTGACCTCCAAAAGTGCATGTCCTCACACTTACTTAGAGTCATAGAGATGTACAGCAAGGAAACAAACCCGATGGTCCAACTCGTTCATGCCAACCACATATCCTAAATTAATCTAGTCCCATTTGCCAGCATTTGGCCCATATCTCTCTAAGTCCTTCCTATTCAGATACCCATCCAGATGCCTTTTAAATGTTGTAATTGTACCATCCTCCACCTCTTCCTTTCGCGGCTCATTCCATACACGTGCCACCCTCTGGGTGAAAACGTTGCCCATTCGGTCCCTTTGTTAAATCTTTCCCCTTTCACCTTAACCCTTTAGTTTTGGATTCCCACATCCCAGGAAAAAGATATTGTCTATTTACCCTATCCATGATTTTATAAACCTCTAAAGGGTCACTCCTCAGCCTTCAACGCTCCAGAGAAAATAGTCCCAGCGTATTCAGCCTCTCCCTATAGCTCAAGCCCTCCAAACCAGGCAACATCCCTATAAATCCCTTTCTGAACCTTTTCAAGTTGCACAACATCCTTCCTATAGCAGGGAGACCAGAATTGCACAGTGTTCCAAAAGTGACCTCACGAGTGTCCTTTACAGCCTCAACATATAACCTACCAACTCCTTTACTTAATTCACTGACCAATAAAGGCAAGTATACCAAAAGCCTTATTCACTATCCTAATCGTATCTAACCGAGACTCCACTTTCAAGGAACTATAAACCTGCACTCCAAGGTCTCTCTGTTCAGCAATATGCCCCAGGAACTTCCCATTAAGTGTATAAGTCCTGCTCTGATTTGTCTTTCTAAAATGCAGCGCCTCACCTTTATCAAATGAAACTCCATCTGCCACTCCCCAACCCATTGGCCCATCTGATCAAGATACTCTGAGATAACCTTCTTTGACACGCGTTGCGACATCGAACACTTTTTCTGCCGCCTCCACCTCTGGACTTACTTTTTCCACCAGGACTTGTGCCCACACTCTGAGGATCCTTTCTCCCACCTCCAACACACCCCATCGACCTGGTCACCCTGTGCTGGTCTGTTACCTGCCCTCGATCTCTTTATTTCCAACCACTGCCGGGACATTTACTGCCTCAACCTGTCCACTCCCCTCACCCACCCCAACCTCTCACTCTCACAACGTGAGGCCTTCCACTCTCTCTGCTCCAACCCCAACCTCACCATCAAACCTGCAGATAAGGGGGGCTCAGTGGTAGTTTGACACACCGACCTCACCGCTGAAGCCAAGTGCCAACTCACGGGACACCTCTTCCTACTGCCCCCTCAACCACGACCTCATCTCACATCATCAAGCCATCATCTCCCAGACCATCTACAACCTTATCACCTCAAGGGATGTCCCACCCACAGCCTCCAACCTCATAGTCCGGGAACCCTGCACCACCCGGTTATACCACCTACCCAAAATTCACAAACCTGACTGCCCCATTCGCCTCATTGTCTCAGCCTCCTCCTGCCCGACCAAACTCATCTCTGCAATTCTTGACACCATCCTATCCCCCTTGGTCCAGAAACTCCCCACCTATGTTCGGGACCATGTCCTTCACCACCTCCACAACTTTCTTGGCCCCCACTGCCTCATCTTCACCATGGACATCCAGTCCCTGTACGCATCTATCTGCCATGATGAAGGCCTCCAAGCACTCCATTTCTTCCTCTCACGCCAACCCAACCAGTACTCTTCCACTGACACTCTCACTTGATTGGCTGAACTGGTGTCACCTGCAACCATTTCTCCTTTGAATCCTCCCACTTCCTCCAGACCAAAGGGGTAGCCATGGGCACCCGCATGGGCCCCAGCCATGCTGTCTATTTGTTGGATACATGGAACAGTCCATCTTCTGCAGCAACTCTGGCACCATTCCTCACCTTTTCCTCCGCTACATCAATGATTGTACCAGTGCCAGCTCGTGCTCCCACAAGGAGTTTGAACAATTCATCAACTTCACCAACATGATCCACCCTGATCTTAAGTTCACCTGGACCATCTCAGACACCTCTCTCCCCTTCCTGAACCTCTCCATCTCCATTTCCGGTGACCGACTCAACACTGACATCCACTAAAATCCACCGATTCCCACAGCTACCTGGACTACATCTCCCCCCATCCTCCATCCTGTAAAAATGCTATGCCTTATTCCCAATTCCTCTGCTTCCATCGCATCTGCACCCAGGAGGACCAATTCCATCACAGAACATCCCAGATGGCCTCCTTTTTTCAAAGACTGCAATTACCCCTCCCTCACGTTCTAAGATACCCTCCAGCACATCTCATCCACTTCCCACACCACCTCCCTTGAACCCCACCCCTCCAGTTGCAACAAGGACCGAATCGCCCGATCCCCACCTTCCTCACCTCTGGATACAATGCATCAATCTCCGCAATTTCCGCCAATACAAACAGACCATCATGGATATATTTCCCTGCCCATTCCTATCTGCCTTCCGTAAAGACTATTCCCTCTGCGACTCCCTTGTTAGGTCCATGCCCCCCACCAATCCACCGACCACTCCCAGCACCTTCCCCTGCCACCGCAAGAATTGCAAAACTGTGCCCACACCTCCCCCCTTACAACCATCCAATGCCCCAAAGAAACCTTCCATATTCAATAGAGATTTACTTGTACTTACACACGTCAGCTACTGTGTTCAATACTCCTGATGTGGTATCCTCTACATTGGGAAGACAGGACACCAACTTGCAGAACAGTTTAGAGAACATTTCTGGGACACATGCATGAAACAACCCCACCGCCTCGTGGCTGAACTTTTTAACTCTCCCTACCACTCCACCAAGGACATACAAGTCCTGGGCCTCCTCCACTGCCAATCTGTTCCACCCTCCTCTCTGACCTATCACCATCATCCCCACCTTCATCTACCTATCACATTCCCAGCTACCTTCTGCCCCAGCCCCAACCCCTTCCCATTTATCTCTCAGCCCTGTTGGGCCACAAGCCTCATTCCTGATGAAGGGTTTACGCTCGAAACGTCGACTCTCCTGCTCCTAAGATGCTACCTGACTGGCTGTGTGTTTCTAGCACCATACTCTTTGACCCTGATCTCCAGCATATGCAGTCCTCACTTTCTCCTAGTTGATTATAACCTTCTTTGCTGTCATCTTCAAATTTACTAACCTTACCTCCTATGTTCATATCCAATTTATTTATATAAATGACGAAAAGCACCAAACCTTGTGGCACACCACTGGTCACAGGCCTCCATTCTGAAAAGCAACCTTCCACCATCACCCTCTGTTTTATCCCTTTGAGCCAGTTCTATATCTGAACCTTGCTAACCAGTCTAGCGTGAGGAACCTTGTTGAATGTCTTACTGAAATCCATATCAATCATGTCCACCACTCTGCCCTCATCAATTATATTTGTTCCTTCTTCAAAAAACTCAGTTAAGTCAGTGAGATAATTTCCCACGTACAAATCCACATTGACTATCCCTAATCAGTCCTTGCCTTTCCAAACACATGTAAATCCTGTCCCTCAGGATTCCCTCCAACAACTTGCTCACCACTGATGTCAGGCTCACAGGTCTATGGTTTCCTGACTTTTCCTTACCTCTTTCTTAAATAGTGACACCACGTTAGTGAACCTCATGAGTGGCTATCAATGATACAAATATCTCAGCAAGGGGCCCAGAAATCATTCCTCTAGCTTCCTCCGGAGTTCTAGGGTAGACCCAATCAGGTCCCGAGTATTTATCCACCTTTAGGTGTTTTAAGATATATCTGGATTAAACTCCATCTGCCATTTCTCTGCCCAACTTTCCAAGTAATCTATATCCTGCTGTATCCTTTGACACCCTTCCTCACTATCAACAGTTTTCATGATGTCTACAAAATTACTAATGAGACCTCCTACATTTTTCTTCCTAATTGCTTGCTGTACTTGAATGCTAGATTTTCATGTCTCATGAATAAGAACACCCAGACTCATTTTATCTCTCACACGTGTGAACCGCTCACCAATTAAGAAATATCCTGTCTTTTGTTTATTTTTCTACCAAAGTGAATAATGTCATATTTATTTTAAAAATATTCTATCTGACATATATTAGTTTATTCACTTAGTCCATCCAAAACCTCTTGCGGCCTTCTTGTTGCCTCCTCACAACTTACATTCCCACCCTACTTGGTGTCATCAGCAAATTTAAAAATATTCCAATTGGTCCCCACATCCAAATTGCTTATATAGATTGCAAACAATTATAAATGTAGTCCCAACCCTTGCAATGTCCCACTAGTGACAGCTTGCCAATGTTAGAATGATCCATTGATTCATACTCTATGCTTTCTGTCTCTTAACCAATTCTTAATCCATAGGAATAGAAGCCTCGTCCCAAAAAATCTGCTAGATGTTTAGTAGTTTTTCAATCCACCCTCACTAATTTATCTCCATACTCTCATATTTATCTTTGCTGTGATTTAAGACTCTAGAGGTAACTACATCACATTCAAACTTCATGTAAAATTCTCCCTTTAAGGACCTCATTAAAACCTACCTCCATGTGCAAGCTTTTGATTATCCTTAATATCTCCTTACATGACTTCATGTCAATTTTTCTTTTTCAATGCATTATAAAGCACCATAGCCATGTTTGCATTAAAGTGCCCTTGATGTTATATAAATGCAGCTTGTCGAACAACCAACTGCTGCTGAACATTCTGTCCCTGAATCTATTGACAATTAAATTATTCTGCAGTCTAGTCACATACTAAGTCAAAGCTATGATGAAACCCTACAAAATAAAATTCCAATGGGAAGTGTTAAATTTAATCATACATCCTTAAGTTCGAGCATGCGCAAAAGACTTTTGCATTCCAGAACAATGATAAGATTCCAGAAAAATTATAATGATTTAGAAATATTAACTTGTATATAGAGACCAAAGATGCATGTTAGAGCCCACATTGTTTTTTGTAATGTTTATTTTATTCTTTTATCAGTTTTGGTTTGGAGCTGTGAGCTGGGAAATGTGAGCTAAAGATATCTTTTGGACTTTGGGTAACAGTTTGTGTCAAAAAGAAAACAGACTAAATAAGCATTTGCTTATTTGTGAGACAAAGCCTGTAGGTTTATTACAAGTTGGTTCCTGATCAAAGGGTTCTGCAGATGCTTTGTCATCGGGAAAGAGCATCATGTTTAAACAGATAGTGGAAGTTGGCTATTAACAAGTAAAGGGTTCATTCCAACAAGACTGGCAAATGACAGATATTGAATGGTAATTGGAACCTCATGTTTGTTAGGGAGTGGTCGAGTTTGAATTGGGTTTTAGGTTACATTTTCTGAAGAAAAGGAATCTGGCTGTTGGTGCCATTGCATGAAGACTTGAATGCTCCCTGCCTAACATCGCATGAGCAGCTCTTGCAAAGTCAGAAACTAGAAATCTATGCTATAAGTATTAATGCCGTTACAGAGTGGATGTTGAGAAGATGTTTCCATTGGCAGGAGAGACTAGGACCCGAAGGCACAGCCTTAGAGTAAAAGGAAGACCTTTTAGAATGGAAATAAGGAGATATTTCTTCAGTCGGAGGATTGTGAATCTAAGGAATTCAATACCACAGAAGGCTGTGGAGGCCAGGTCATTGAGTATATTTATGACTGAGATAGATTGACTATCGAGAAGATCAAAGGTTATGGGGAGAAAGCAGGAGAATGGGGTTGAGAAACCTATCAGCTTTGATTGAATGGCAGAGCAGATTGGGGCTGAATGGCCTAATTTCTGCTCCTATGTCTTATGGTCTTATCTGAATGAACTGTGAAGGGGATTCTAATTGACAGCTTTAGAAAATCAACAGCAAACCACCATCTTTGCATGTTGAAATTAGCATTGTGAGAACCACTTAAGTAATACTTAGTTATTTGCCTTTATTTATTCCTTAACTGTGTTTATTTGTCTATTTGTTTTTGTGTGAATGAGGCTGAAAACAAGGTTTTTGGGTTTAAAGCATGGATATTAACTAGATTGCTTTGTTGTTTAATTTAACTCAGCTAAAGTCACTACATTTTTCGTAAATTGTTTTTTCTTTAGTCTTTTCTTTAAGATACAAACTGGTATACAGAATTGATTATCCATAGAGTTTGGGATAAGTTATTCAAAAAGTCTGCTTAGGGTCAATATTTTAGGTTCTTTGAAAGTTTTAAATTTGCTGTGTTGTTGGAGACAGAGGTAGACTGATTTGGTTCGGTTTACTGTCTCCGTGTCATAACAACAGCGTACTTATAAGATTTACGAGTGAGTCAGAAAATAAGGGAAATGATTCTGAAACTGTTACACAATTTCAGTGAAAACATTATTCCAAAACATAACATAACTATTTAGTTGATGAAATGCTGTTTCAAATACAGAAGTTAGAAAAGAAAATTTAGAATTAATAAATAATATATTCTAGAAAAATGATGGTAAAGACCTCTTTTTTGGGAATCTTTATGTTCTTTGCAGAGTGAATTTGACTCAGCAAAGACTAACATTTATGCAGCACCTTAGTGTAAGAAACATCCCAAGGTTCACAAATAACAAGAATAAGAATAGATATGAAGACAAGGAAAAATATAAGAAATGATGGCTAAATACCTAACCAAGAGTTTAACTTTTATGAAGGGTCTGAAAGGAGTGTAGGAAATGACACAGATAAGAAGAAACAAAGCCATGGAGGGATTAGAACACAAGGATTAGAAAAAAGGAGCAATTGAAAATGCAGAGCCAATTAAAGTCAATGAGCACAAAGGTGATGAGTGAGTGGGGCCTATTGCAAGTGAGGATATGTGAAGCAACATTTTGGATGAGATTGCTTATAGAGGGTGGAAGATAGGATGCTGGCAACAGATTATGATTGTTGAGCCTGGAGATGTCAAGAGCATGAATGAGTATTTTAGCAGCTGGTCATCTGAGGCATGAGTAAAAATGGGTGATGTTAAAGAAATGAAAATATGGAATCCTTGTGATGGACTGGATGTGAGATCTGAGGCTCATCTCATGATCAAGTCGGACACAGACTTTTTGTGGAGCCTGAGACTGCAAGCAAAAGGTGAACAGCATTGGGAAAACAGGATGCAGTTTCTGTGACAAAAACAAAAACAGAAATTGCTGGATAAACTCTGTAGGTTTGGCAGCATCTGTTGAGAGAAAGCAGAATTAATATTTCAAATGCAGTGACCCTTCTTCAGAATGGTTCTTCAGAATAATTTCTGCGGTTGATTAGCAACATCAATAGTTTTGATCTTCCTAATATTTACCTAGTGGAAATTACAACTCATCTACAATTGGACTTTGGACAAACAAGCTGGTAACATGAGGTAGTAGTAGGATCTAGATAGGTTGTGGAAGATGGGTATCTGTCAATGTGTGTATGGGAGATGATACCATAATTTTTAGTAATGCCACAGAGGGTGAGAATGTAAATGAGGGGGGGATGGGATGTAAGGTAGACCCTCAGAGATTTCAGAGGTTATGATGCAAAAGTGAAAAGCAGAGCTGTTACTGGAAATACTCATTGTACAATTGGATAGGTAACAAAACAAAATTTGGGCTATCCCACTTAGCCAGGTAACAGAGAGCCATTGGAAGAAAATAGCATAGTCAATCATTCAGTTTCTGGAGAGAGATCAAGAAGGATGCAGGGAAATTATATGTCATACTCAGAGACTCTCACGGTGCCATTCATGACCCAATCACACTCATTTTAGTTCAGTGGCATGGGCAGAAACTGGGCAACAGAAATTCACACAAATAACAATAATATGAATGCTATTGATGACAAAATCTATAGCAGCTACAAATGAGAATTAGGTTGACATGCTACACAACTGTCCAAATAGATAGAAAAATAGGCGTAGATAAAGCTCTAAATTTGCATATCTTTCATGGTTTAGAATGCAAAGGAATGAATGATTCTGACAGAAGTCTGTTAAACTAGAAGTCATTTCTATTTTGTATGTAATTTTTTGAAGAACAATCAAAAATACAATGTACAAGATGCAAATAAATATGTTGGAAACTTGTTAAATGAGGACACTTTGAATAGTCTCCAACGAGTTTATTAAAATCGTAAATTTGTTTTAATAAATTACTTGATCAGGAATTATTGTTCCCTTGGGTCGTCACATTTGACAAATCATGGTAAAGGGACCTGAAGATAAATGATGAAGTTACTTTCTGATTTACATTACAGCTATGTCACAGTGTCTTTGTTAGAGCAATTATAAGCATTGCAAAACCAACAAACTGACTCATGGCCTTAAAGGTTAATTGTTTTTCTTAATTCATATGGAGTAGCTTGAAATTTAATAATAATGTTGAACATCTTAATAAGACAACCTCTGCTTTTTCAACCCTGTTGAAGAAAACCTTACTTTGAAGTTTTTATTCATATCTGTGAATCCTTGCAACTCTTGCAATATCCGATTAAATCTACATTGCATTTTTTTCTATTGTTTTTAAGTACCTTTTGAAACAGCAGCCAATACATAGGACATCATATGAAGCATAACAGAGATGTTATAGAAGATATGTATTTCCTTTTTGCTTTTGTATTCTATGCTCCATATTTGTGCTGCCATTGATGGCATCTGTAAATGGAGAGCAAGCTTTCAATGTTCATATGCTCCAATTACTCTCTTATATCTTTTATTATTGCTCATTTTCCTCACATCAGGTATAACTCCAACCAACAAAGAATTTTCTCTCTGATTCCCTTTAATTCAAGTTTGGCTACAACTGTTTGTTGGTTGGTTAAATGTTTGCCAGAGTTGGTTAAATGCTACCTTGAGTATGAAGCAATAACTCTTACCTCACACCTGGAGTTCAACTCTTTTGTCCATGTTTGGATCAAATCTTCAATGGGATCACGAGTTTAGTGGGCATGGTGGAACTGGAATTGAGCAGTTTATTGTTGAACAATGGTTTTTGATAGACCGTCAACAACTCTTTCCATCACTTTGCTGACAATCAAGAGTAGTCAGTAATTGGTCAGGTTGGATGTATTCTGCTTTTTTTGTGGATAGGACATACCTGAGTAATTTTCCACATCTCAGGGTAAATGTCAGTGTTGTCGTTATTGGCTACAGGCATGACTAAATAATAATCAGTAGGAGGGTTCTTTATCCATGTTTGATTTAACATCTTGAAACTTTCTGGAAACCTTTTTATTGATAGTCATTGTTGAGGACTCTAGAGGCAGTTCCCTCCCAATTGTAAGTGATTACGTTGCCAACTCTGTCCTGTTCAGTGGACAGGATGTACACCCAGGGATATTAAAGCTGATGTCTGGGACATTAAATGTAATGTACAATTCCAATTGCCTTTTCAATTTTGGTACATGCCCCCAGATGTTAGTAAGGACTTCTGAGTGTTGACAGGGCTGAATTTAACATTGTTGTTTCCGATACATGCTAGATGGTTCATTCAGTTTAATACCTTACTTCAGGCTTTGTAATGATTTTGATAGGGAATTTCAGAGGGCTATTGAGTCAACTACATTGCTGCGGCTATTGGGTCATATATAGGCTAAACAAATTAAAGATAGTACTTCTTATTACTAAAGAAAATTAGTGAACTAGATGTGTTTTTAAACAACAATTGACAACAGTTAGATGATCATCAATGATTTTTTGTTGAATTCAAATTTCAACATCTGCCATGATTGGATTTGAACCACATGCCCAGAAGAATAAACTGGGGCTCTAGATTACTTATGATAATATCACAATATCACTACCTCTCCTTTGCCAAGTTAATTAACCATCTCCTTGACCAACCTTTGATCGAAGCAACATTATTGGAATGAACTTGGCAGAGTGTTGCAGTGGACAGAGTTCAGGGAACACAGGAGCTTGTAGTTAGGAATCATTATTTTAAATTTCTGGAAATAAGTGACCATGATCGTGGATTTTCTCATGTAGCCACTGTAACTTTGGACAAACAAAATACAATAGAATACAACTTCACCTGACAGACCCCTCGCTGTAGAGCAGGGGCATCACATCCAATGGGACTCCTTGCTAACCTGCCAGTGTTTCTCCTCAGGTTCCACATCAAGGATTTTGTGTATTCATACTATTAGAACACCAGTTAGAAGACTCTATTTAATAATTGATTTCATTTTGTAACTCACACAACTTTGCTAAAATTCTTTGGCAGTAGAATCATTCAGATACTCTGTGTCTGAAATAGTTAGATTTGTCAGGGTAGTTGGCTATAATTTATATAACCTCAGCATTCCTTATCTGAATGCAATACCATTCAATACAAAGTAACTGAACTAATTGCACACATTGAAATAAATACAAACTGATGGCCATTACAGAGACGTGGCTGCAGGTTGACAAGAGTTAGGTTTTAAATAGTGAGAGGTATAGGACATGCAACAAAAATAGGAAGTTGGAAAAGATAACTCTGTGGCTAGGTAGGGCTGTTAATCAAGAATGGCATTTGTTTTACAGTTAGGTCAGTGAGAGATTACCTTGATGCAGTGATTACAAAGCTTATCTGTCCAGCAGTATTAAACAATAAATACCATTCTGTGCTGTCTAGCTATTACTGGGAGTTAGTGAAAAGGGAACTTCAACTTTGAACAACAGGAAGCACAAGGAGAAGAATGTCTCAAGAAGCAGCAGCCTTGGTTGGTGAATAGATGGGGGTGGAGTGAAGGAAAGCAGGCAGCTGCAGTAAAGGTTGCCAGATACTTTATACCATCCAGAGAGATACTTCTAGCTGACTTCTGGTTCGAAGCAATGACAGTTGGAGAGGAAGCCTCATGAAAGGTTTAGGCGAGAAACCATCAGTGGAATACTCATTGCGACAGGCTGCAGAAAGATACTGAATGATCTCACAAAAGTGATTAAAGTAATATAAGGCTCTATTGCTGACTTATATTGTACGTCAACTAGGATCTTACTCTCTACATTAATTAATCTACTCTTATTGTCTCAGCATTTGGCTGTCGGGGAAACTCACCTCTGCAAAGAAATGACTGATCTCTGAAAATATACAATGAAAATCTATGTTCTAAACCACCTTTTTAATGAACGTAGCCTCTGATAATGTTTTGTTAGTCTTCAAGGACACTTCACCGAAAGGGCAACAGTCTTTCAATAGTTAACTCATGTAAGGAAGCATTTATGCCACTCACATATTGTTAATATCTGTCGTTCATTTCCCACAAAAGAAAAAGCCAGAGAAGTTCAACTCCTTGTATAGGAGGACCACAATAGCTGAAAATGCAAATGAGCAGGTGCAATGCAAGTCAGAGGGATAAAGGGGGAAAGAGAATTTGGGAGATGGTAAGGCTGAAATTCAGGCATCAAAGTCCAGTTGGTAAATGTTGAAAAATGCTTACCATAGATTGAAATATATAACATTCCATTAGAATGAGGGCAATGTCAGAGGTGGATGGACAATTAGGGATGTGAGAACATGCACAGATCTGGAATGTTAATAGGTCTGAGAAATGATGTGTTGGAATAAAGTTAGGTTTGCAGCGTTGAACACACTCCTCTGTCTCACATCTTTGGCAATGCCTACTGGGAAGAACTTGATTACTCAAATTACCATCTATTGGCACGTGCTAAGGCACATTTGTTGCTTCTTTGTACTCCTTATTATGGCATCTTATTTTACCCATGCATCAGTAAAGAGAAACCCATTCAGTAGCAAGTACTGTAGGGAATTAGGATTTTCATTGGATGAATTGACCACTAGAGGGCATGAGGACTGGGGGTGAAACCAGGGAAAAGCACCATGCACTATGGAAATAGAAAGAAATGATCACATCTTAGTTAAGGTGAGATCAACATTTTAGTCCCAGTCTTCAAAAGGTGAGCATAAGTATATTGATGATGGATTCCACAGCTATAATTGGTTAAGTGGGAGGTATTTATTTGGTAACCCAATGCAAGTTTTGCATAACCATCTGAACTAGCACATAACCAACTGCCAGATTGTAGTGTGACACAATTTGGGAGGTTCCCACAGTATTTACATACCAGGAAAAGGTGCTGAGGATTTTGCAAACTTTCTAGTGTCTGAGTCCAGGGGAGTTGCCCATCAAAATCAACTTCTTGGGCAATTCATATGGAGCCTGCTGCGACTGGCATTTTACATAGCCCTGAAGTGCAATTCCAGTCTGCCCTGCTCTGATGACTATCTAGCCATTGGAATATCTGGGCCCATGGTTTTTCGTATTCTGCACTTTACTGCTTTCCTCTCTTGAATGCTTGGCTGTGAGTGAAAGTCTTGGAGGAACAGTGACAGGCAGGAAGAACAACTTTGACTTAAGTTGCCGAATCAAATGGCTTGAGAACTATGACATATTTAAGTATTGAAATGAGGAAATTGGATTACACTGAGCCAATGCATTTTCAAGCCAGAATTATGGAAATAAGCTGCGACTGTGCTATAACCTTAAGGGCATAGCTGCAGTGTGAACAACAGCAATATTGAGTGGAGTATTCTGACATATTACTTATACATTTTAAAAAATGGATATTTGCTATTTTATGGAATATCTACTTAATTGTTTTAACAGATTTAACACCCAACAAATAGTAAAAAGGGTAATTTTGAAGAATGATATTTCACTGCAATGAAATTCAGTCAATTATTCATTGTCATGCAATTCCTATGTCTTTCGTTTAATTCACTGCAAATTACGTACTGCTTTCCATGTAACTCATGCATATTTACTGTCTAACCTGCTCTCATATACCTATCATGTTCTGCATAATCTCTTCCTCTATTAAATATTATGAGTGTAATTCATAGCAATGTGTTTAATATTCTATATGTAAAACCCCTTTATATCAATTATAATCTGTGTAATTCACTTTGTCTAAAATTTGAGTCAGCCTTTCAGGACTACCATCAGAAAACATGCTCACACACAGAGGCTGATACACGTTCTGAATCTTCTAGCTGCAAACAACACTTAATGCTTTGTCAATTGTTAGTTTTCAGTTTGAGACTTTCTTAGCCAAATGTTTCAAGGGACATTAGGAATGACTCTGATGTTAGCGAATTAGATCACAGATATACTATAGATTGCACTAAATAGAGTCATAGAGATGTACAGCATGGAAACAGACCCTTCGCTCCAAACTGTCCATGCCGACCAGATATCCCAACCCAATCTAGTCCCACCTGCCAGCACCCGGCCCATATCCCTCCAAATCCTTCCGATTCATATACCCATCCAGATGCCTCTGAAATGTTGCAACTGTACCAGCCTCCACCACTTCCTCTGGCAGCTCTTTCCATACATGTACCACCCTCTGTGTGAAAAAGTTGCCCCTTAGGTCTTTTTTATATCTTTCCCCTCTCACCCTAAACCTATACCCTCTAGTTCTGGACTCCCCGACCCCAGGGAAAAGACTTTGACTATTTATCCTATCCATGCCCCTCGTAATTTTGTAAACTTCTATACGGTCACCCCTCAGCCTCCAACTCTCCAGGGAAAATAGCCCCAGCCTGTTCAGCCACTCCCCATAGCTCAAATCCTCCAATCCTGGCAACACCCTTGTAAATCTTTTCTGAACCCTTTCAAGTTTCACAACATCTTTCCGATAGGAAGGAGACCAGAATTCCCCGCAATATTCCAACAGTGGCCTAACCAATGTCCTGTACAGCCGCAACGTGACCTCCCAACTCCTGTACTCAATATTCTGACCAATAAAGGAAAGCAAATCAAGTACCTTCTTCACTAACCTATCTTCCTGCGACTCCACTTTCAAGGAGCTATGAACCTGCCCTCCAAGGTCTGTTTGTTCAGCAACACTCCCTAGGACCTTACCGTTAAGTGTATATGTCCTGCTAAGATTTGCTTTCCCAAAATGCAGCACCTCACGTTTATCTGAATTAAACTCCATCTGCCACTTCTCGGCCCATTGGCCCATCAAGATCCAGTTGTAATCTGAGGTAACCTTCTTCACTGTCCACTACACCTCCAATTTTGGTGTCATCTGAAAACTTACTAACTGTACCTCTTATGCTTGCATCCAAATCATTTATGTAAATGACAAAAAGTAGAGGACCCAGCACTGATCCTTGTGGCACTCCACTGGTCACAGGCCTCCAGTCTGAAAAACAATCCTCTTTGGGCCAGTTCTGTATGCAGATGTCTTGTTCTCCCTGTATTCCATGAGATCTAACCTTGCTAACCAGTCTCCCATGGGGAACTTTATCAAACGCCTTACTGAAGTCCATATAGATCACATCTACTACTCTGCCCTCATCAATCCTCTTTGTTACTTCTTCAAAAAACTCAATCAAGTTTGTGAGACATGATTTCCCATGCACAAAGCCATGTTGACTACCCCTAATCAGTCCTTGCCTTTCCAAATACATGTACATCCTGTCCTTCAGGATTCCCTCCAACAACTTGCCCACCAGGGTCACTGGTCTATACTTTCCTGGCTTGTCCTTCCTACCCTTCTTAAACAGTGGCATCACGTTAGCCAACCTCCAGTCTTCTGGCACCTCGTGACTATCGATGATACAAATATCTCAGCAAGAGGCCCAGCGATCACTTCTCTAGCTTCCCACAGAGTTCTATGATACACCTGATCATGTCCTGGGGATTTATCCACCTTTATGCGTTTCAAGACATCCAGCACTTTCTCCTCTGTAATATGGACATTTTGCAAGATGTCACCATCTATTTCCCTACAGTCTATATCTTCCATATCCTTTTCCACAGTAAATATTGATGCAAAATACTCATTTAGTATCTCCCCCATTTTCTGCAGCTTCACACAAAGGTCACCTTGCTGATCTTTGAGGGGCCCTATTTTCTCCCTAGTTACCTTTTTGTCCTTGATGTATTTGTAAAAAGCTTTGGATTCTCCTTAATTCTGTTTGCCAAAGCTATTTCATGTCCCCTTTTTGCCCTCCTGATTTCCCTCTTAAGTATATTCTTACTGCCTTTATACTCTTCTAAGGATTCACTCGATCTATCCTGTGATGTAACAAATTCAAAGGGCTGAACTATATGCTTCACTGGCTGAGGTATGATGGTGTAAAGATTGGCAGAGTAATTCTCTTCATGAGGCTGAGTGAGGTTTCTCTCTGTATTGGAGCAAACTTGCTGCATTGATGACTGTTTCAGCCTTCAGGACAAGTATCACGTCTGATTTCAGCCCCAACTTACCACACACCGTTCTTGGAGCAGTTAGTTGCTCATAGGAGGTCTTATTAAGACTGGCATTCCTCATGGCTGTGCCATCTTCCAAACCTGCCGGAGAACTGCCACTTGCAAGCTGTGCTGTTTGGCTGTGTTAGGTGCCAGAGCAGGCAGTAGAGAAAGTGATAGTGTTGCCAGGCTTCTCAGAGAGGGATCTGAAGGTCCTGGAACAGGGAAAGGTCTTCTTCCAGATGAATGGCTGATGAGGCTACATCAATATGTCATCTCAGCCTAGTCAGAGATTGCTACCTGGATCAGTGTCATTTCCAGCGTAGGAAGACTGGGCAACAGTGCAGGAAGAAGATCAATGATCTTCTTTTCTCCATCAGCGTAAGTGCATTGTTCTGTTCTCTTCCACCTTACATTATGTCACTGTACCCACCTTTTACCAATACCTATACTCTGACATCCTCCATGTTGCACACATCTTGCCTCACTTGTTCTTGCACCCCACCTCCATCCTCCCACACCACCAACCAGATATGCTCTCCAAGCTGTCTCCTCACTCCCTCCGAACACCTCTACTTTTCTCTCACATATCCTAACAAACTGTACCACCCACTTGTGAATTACACATGCACCTCTCTATGTCATTACAGAAGACAGCCCAAATAGGGTGGAGTCATATCAGACAGGTGGTAGGTTGTTGGACATCCATGTCCTCACTCCCTCTGAGAAAAGGGTTCTTGCCCTGAAAAGAAAAGACAGGGACTGCTTCTACAGGGATGCAGACATCCAAGTGAATAACACTTGTCATCCCCTTGCAATGGACACATTAACAAAGCATGAAACATCACTCTTGACCCATGGCTGCAACTTGGCCTTCTAGCTCTTACCTCTTACAGGGGCACCACCCTCCAAGAGTCCACAGACATCTCTCACAGCAGAGAGCTCCTCAAGCTGCCAGATCACCATGAGGATGCATAAGAGGGACCATTGCCTACACTGTCTCCTACACCTCTCCAGCAACACGGACACTGACATATCGCTGATCTGAGGGTGTCCCTTCAGTTTCATGTGCCTGCCGCTCCGCACACGAGAGGTGGAGAAATATGCCTGGTCACCACTATGGAGTATATGCAAGCTAATTTGGCATTATGTAATTAACATAGTGGCGTAATGCATGCACATGTTACAGGGCTCCAGTAACAGATAATGGTTGCACATTATGATAGGCTAGTTAAATCACTGATAGATGAGCTAATGCTAATGACGATGGTGGTATAATGTGATAGATTAAGTGCAAGCAGCAGACCAGTGTGGCAGAAGATGACTAGTTTACAAAGACAAAGCAAACTTGTATGATTGGTTATGCTAATGCTATCAGATAAGCGCAGGAACTAGAAAAGTATAAAAAGAGTAGTGGCCCCAAGAATCAGGGGCAGTTGGGAAGCCATTATCTGATTGTCACAGCTTGTATTTGCAAATAAAAGTTTAACTTCATGAAGGATTTTCTTCCTCTCCTAGTAATTCTCAGAGTGTCTGGTGATCTTTCCACAAGAACACCTGCAGAGCCCCCAGCAGGAGATGACCCTGTGGTCTTACAATGAGGGGCTGCATTCAGATGCACAGGGAGGTGCGATAGGCAGTTGTACGAGAGAGAAATATCCTCACTCTGATAAAGATTACATCCAAAGAGTTATATGGTTTGACCCATTCAGATGTCAGTATTTTTCATTCAGCTAACTTGTTAACCAACAATTTGGAGAAAGATTAATATAGAATATTTTATAGGAATGCAAGTGGAGAGTGAACTAGTATATATAAGATATACTGTACAGTGGTTGAGTGGTCATTGTGATTGTCAACTTGTTTCTTTTGTGTTTATGCTGCTGTCCAATGTCCATTTGGTGACACGGTAGTAAACATAGCATTACTTGAAAGAAAAACTTCATACACTTACTTTATTTAATTTATTCAGTTTACAATAAAGACTTGTTTTCATAAAAAGAGCTAAAAATTAGCACTAATTTTTAAAAAATGAATTCTCAGATTTGAAAAATCTTGGTTAATTATTGCATAACTCTTTTCACTCCTCCATAACTTACCACTGGAAAAACATGAAGTTCATTTTACACAAAGCTAATTTTAAGTTCTTTCATTTCCCTGACAAAATGTTTATGTAAAAAGCAACAGAACAATGCTCTTATTAGAACTTGCATGTCAAAATATGTTATTTTAATGAATAAAAAAGCAAAAAATTAAACAATGAAATTTTGACATTAAAGTATATTAGATCAAGGCTGACCTTGATATTAAAATAAGAATAAAATGCATTCAGAGACTGAAAAATCATGTGGAGTTCAGCTTCCTTTCTTCTTTAAGTTGCAAATACACCAAAGACTTCTGACATCTATCTACATCAGTGATATCTGAACATTGCCCATATCAGCAGCAAAATATGTAAAATCTCTATTCAGATTTTTGCAGATTTGTGGTGAATAGTGAAGCTATGTTTGTGATAACTGGGGCATTGTTTGACATTGTTCAGAATCTGGAGTCAAAACTACTTTCAAGATTTTCAGAAATTGTGAGAATTGGATAAATGTAGGATAAATGTAGGAAGTTGGAGTGTTCATGATGTGACGTCGTACTGGTTTAATTGAATTACTTGTGCAAATGACGTCATGAGTGCAATCTCTGTCTATTAGTGATTACTGAGAATCTTGATCATCATGACCACTGTTACCTCTTTCATATTTTAAAAGAGATTGCATAATTCTGCAATCCTGCCCTTTCATTGAGGAGTTAAACTTATGGATGTAGGTTTGGTCACTGAACCTTTGTCCAGAGGCTCACTGAAGATGTTACCTAGTCAGGTGATGAAACGTCTGAAAATGAACCTTCCAGCTCAGCGAGCAAGCCTACATCCAGAATCTCAAACTGAGCTACAAATCTTCTCAAAGCTCGCTAGGAGTTAAACTTGCTGAAAGATGGTGAAGTCAAGGTTACAATCATGGAATTTTCCCGATATTCTCCAGTTTTGATTAGATTCAAAATAAATACTATGGAACTGAAATTTTAATTTATGTAAAATTGCATGTGAGGTGGGCAGCAACTGATGGCACCACATGTGTTTGCATTTGTTGTCCTTAAGAGAAATTCTAAAGTGTAAATGCATATTATAAATGATCTCTGACACTGGGGATCTGCAGATAAAGCTGCAACCGAGTCCTTTGATGTGCTTTTTTTTGGCTCTAACGAAAACTATTAGGTCTTCTGTCCTGAAAAATGAGATATCTAGAATGACACATGACACCAGCCCTCTTAGGGAGGCAATAGAGTTGGTCTTTCTCATGAGCCTTGCTTGCTGATCTTATTATTAGGACAGGACCAGACTGCCCATTAAAACTGCAGTCATGACTTAATGTGTGAAGACTCCGGGACAAGTAACCCTCAAATGACGACTGCTTTAGTACCAAAAGGTTCATAATACTATTGTACAGTCAAGCAGCATCTGCCATCCCTGGTGCATGAGTAGCACCTTATTGCGGTCATTGTTTGGAACAAGGTAGGCATGATGATGAATTGAAGCACTTGTTACAAAACTTAAGTGCACACTGTAAAACCACCGTTTGGACATTAAGTTCAGTATTGAGAGATAAATCTGCTCAAAAGGCCAGCATTATCTGCAGATGCTTGGTGAAGGATACCTCCTAAATATTTTCTTCTCAATTTGTATAGCCTCATCAACTGTACCACTCACTTCCTTTTAATCTTATACCAGGTTTGCTCACACCATAAAAATATAGTGAACACCATGGCAAGTGTTGCATGAACAAAAGATGGGAAGAAAATAAATTCTTGCTTGCAACTGCTGAACTCCCCTTTCATAATCTCCTGAAATCAGATAAATTCTAACTGTTCCATTTGATGCTAATGTTTCATACCAAGTATGTGAACGATACAAATCTGTGAACTCAAAGCGCTTGTCTGTCTGAACAAAGCTGCAATGTAAAGGTGGCTATGCCATTGTCAGAACTGCAAGCAGAGTTCAAAGGGGAAGTGAACTCTGAAACCTGAAGATGCAGCTTTGTATGCCTTGGCAGAAACAGAGATCCTAGTAGGTAAATCAGGAGCCAAGCTTGAGGTTTCTACAAAGGTCTTTCCTCTGTCTGGGACCCTAGACCTATTACTGCCACATGCAGAGACCTATTGCCACCTTCCAGACAGTCCAAGCTAGAGGGGAAGTGCATGACAGCTATGAGGAGAGGACAGGGAAATCATGGTCAGTGAATTAAGGTCAGCGAATGAAGGTCAGCTCACCCTGCCATTGCTGCAATCCAATTTCAGGCTGAGCTATGGGCGAGGGAAGAGAAAGTAGCAGTTGTGTATTGAGTGGTTTCCTAGAAAAATCTTGAGGAGAGAAAAGGAAAAAAAATGGGTAACTATGAAAACTCAAGAATAATACTATTGCTATGTTCCATTAGATATGGGAGTACATATCATTTGAATATATAGGGAGCTAACATGATCAAAATAAGTAATATCAGACCTGGGATTGAGAAATTGCCCCATAGCATCTAGCAATAGCAGCAAACACTGCACAACAAAATATTGTAGAATAGAAATGGAACAAAGCTACCACTGCAGTGCTGCAAAATATTATGCTCCAACCAACTCTTCCCAGTATATTATGTGAATTTTTTACATTTCCCTTCGATTGGGACCAGATTGAGACAAGAAAATTGCAGCCAGATTGGTACTCTTTCTCATGTCCAATGGGAACAGAGTGGCAACTGATTCACTTATTATCCTGCCAAACAGAAATTCTTTTAAACTTGGATCCCTGACACAAAATAATTTTTTTAAAAATCACCTGATTACAAGGGAGAAAAAAATTCTTTCTACCATTGCTGTATCATTTTCTAACATCTGTAAACAGATGCAATTCTAATCGATTAGGCAGAGACCCCATTTATGATGCTCATTTTAATTCAGAATCAAATATATACACCTTTACAGTAAAATAATATTTAAAGGAAAATATTTCAAGATCCAATTTGCATACTGCTATTTACTAACTTTTATTAGTACTGACAATTGTAGCCAGGAGTTAACTTCTACCAGCAGAATGATAAATGACCATGGTTAAAAATACCAATACTCTACTACTGACTGTTGCTTGTAGAAAGTGGACACTGCATTAATTCTCAAGTGTGTACCTGCGACCATGGATATTGTTTCAAATTGAGCATCTTTTAAGAATGTACTGGATATGTGAGATCTACATGATTAGGAAGTGGATCCATTTAGTTATTCTTAGAATTACAATTAATTCACTGAATAGAGAATCTGTATATGAATTTGTATTATAATTAAATGAAAAACCTAACGGAGTTATCATGGATGTCTGTTGAATGGAGATCTTGTTTCAGCTTTGAGTTGGTATCCACATTAATGATCTTGGGCAGAACTTTGAAAGCCTGATGAGGTAGATGAGCCTGGAGTTTTAACAAGATCAGTCAGGATGCCGATTTGTGGCCATCATCACATCCCAAGCCATTTGAGAGGGTATACCAGGGACAGAGGACTGCCTGCCTGCCTGCAAGTAGTGGCAAGTCTATTAAGGCAATGGAAGATTGTGGAGTTTTTCGGTCGGCAGGTGAAGTCTCACACAGCACTTTAATGTTGGTGGTGAGTGGACACAGCCTGCCAAGCAGATGGGGCAGGGATATCACTTCATCCCTCTAGCAATCCTCTCTGCTCACCAACCAATGGCTGTTGGGCCAAAGCTGTAGTTGCTGGCTGCCCAGTGGAGAAGTTGACATCTGGCTGTCCAGTAGAGAGGCGAAGGCTGTCTTTACCTCACTCAGTATTGGACCACTCAGCTCAAACGGTGGGGCAATTAATGTTCTGTATTGGGAGACCCGTATTGGCTCCTTCAGCTTCAGGAGATCATTATCATCGTAAATTGGTCAGCAAGCATGCTCTGAGCCATTGATTGGCCAACTTGCAAAATGCATGTTGGGTGTCTCTTGCTGCCACATTGTGTTTTATTCCAGCAAGGAGGTTCCCAAACAAAGTTCAATGCTTTGTCTCAGTTTAGTGTCTGTTTGGATGTGGTGTGTTATGATTTATGCTTGTTTCAAGAAGCCTAAGCAAACATTATTCTGCAGTTGTACTGGAAACAGAAGCATCTTATAATCATCAAGACAGATGTAAGATCTGTCTGTTCTGAAGGGTGCAAGATAAAAATTTTCAACAGGATGTCTTTTTAGCAAGACTCACATTCTGTACCATAGTGACTATTAATAGGTAGTCACTACATTAATATTCTAGAATGATAGGACCATTATTATGTGTGCAACCTGTTGTACACTTGTGTTAAGTCTTAAATAACTGAATTTATAAGTTACCTACTGAACTATTAAGTCAATACTCATATTTAAGCCATTATTGATAGAATGCTGATATTATGTGGCAAGTGTTTATAGTTTATATGGTATTGTCTGATAATGCTGCCCCTTTAACAAGGTTATGTTGGCCTCGATTTTATTTCAAGAGAGGTCATAAAGGCAGAAGTTCCTATATGTCTGGAAATGTCTACTTTGAAACAATGGCAGGGGACTGACCAGTTCTCCCAGTTCAGGTGTTTTTTTCTAGTTTGGTTTATTTTAGCAAGCAGTCAAAAATTGCTGGGGACCTAGAGAAGCAGCTACAGGGCAAAGAGATTCCATGCTCCCTGAAAGCTCTCCTGCCTGTAAGAACCTACGTTTGGATTTACCTTTTTCCAAGGGTGTGTTTATGGGGTGTTGCAGAGATTGGATTAGCTCCTTCGTTAAGTTGCGATAGAGGCAGTTGGGTATTCAAATAAGTTCAGTTATTCTAAATTCTGTTTTCTTTTGTTCATGTTTCATCCATAGTGTTTAAATTAATTCTGATTTGTTTAAAGCTGAATGGTTTGACCAGATAAATCACCCCTGGAATATCCATTTTACATCTGCCTAAAAAAATATACAAAAAGTTAAGGTCTAGGCTATTGTCTGGAAACATTTTGAGGGGGCTGGCCTGGTCCATAACAATTACATTTCCATTTTAGCAGAGATGCCAGCCCTCTTCAATAAAATAGCAGGTATAGGAACGTTACAAGATTACTGTCACAATTCATCCATTAATGTTGCCTATTAGCAGTTTCTCAGCTTATCTGTATAGGTCAGGAGCTTGCTGCAGAGTTATCATTTTGCCATTCAACTAATAATGAGCAAATTACATTTATATTGTGTTCACTTGGCTTCAGGTTTTGGCAACAATGCTCCACAGTTGTCCACTATTACAGCTACATGCATATATAATATATATATTTATATTTCTAAAAGTATATGGTGCACGTATTAATACTTCAGGCCAACTACCAGTATGAAAGCCACGCAGGTTCTGAATGGAATTTTCCTCTTGAAACAACAGGAGTAAAATACACAAAACAATCAGTAGTTATTAATTCTGTATAACAGACCCCACCCTTCCATTTGTACAGGGTTAATTTCTGGTCTTATTGTCCAATCGCAAAGCAAACAGCAATGAAACTTTATTGACTGGAATCAATCCTCTCTTGTCTTCGTTTCATGATTTCTTCCAGTTCTGTATCTCCTCGATGCTTCTGTAAAATTAGAATATGGAAAGGAGAGAATAAAGTTATCAACATCTTTTTTAAAAAAAAAAGTTACCTTGATTATGGGTGGTGAGAAAATATATGGTCCAGTTTTGAGACAATACAATACTGGTTGGGTAATTCTGTACACTGATCCAGCAGAAACCTTTGCAGAGTAAGGCAAGTACCCATCTGCTGTAGGTTGTTGTACAGGTGATGGTTCTGAATGTTCAAGACTGCATTAAGCTCTATCCAATCAGACATTGGTGGGAAAAGGCAGAACATCATAAGATTTTATAGGGTGAAGACCAATATCCACATCTCTAATTGTCTTAGTCTGGAATAGTGTGTCCAGTTCTGGTCACTCTGGTATAGGAAGTATATTATTAAGCTGGAGAGGGTTTATAAAAGATTTACCAGGATGTTGCCAGGCTTGGAGGGTTTGAGTTACAGGGAGAGGCTGGATGGGCTGGGACTTCTTTCACTGGAGTTTAGGAGGATGAAGGGTGACCTTAGAGATTTATCTAATCATGAGGGGTATAGATAAGGTGAATGGTAGGTGTCTTTCCCTATGGTGGGAGATTTCAAGACTAGGGGGCTGTATTTTTAAGGTGAAAGGAGAAAAAAATTACATGAGGGTATTTTTTTTTAAACAGACAGTGGTTTATCTGTGGAATGAACTTCCACATGAAGTGGTGGATGTGGGTACAGTTACAACATTTAAAAGACATTTGGTTAAGTAGTAGGAATGGTTATGAGATATGAGCCAAAGGCAGGCAAGGTGGGACTAGTTTAGTTTGGAATTATGGTTGGCTGGTTTAGTGGACCAACCAGTCTGATTCTGTGCTTTATGACTCTATAACAACGTTTACTAAGTTATAACTGATTACTAATATACTGTAAATGACGTCTTGTTGAAAACATGGGCCTCTTGTCATCGAGACTCACTAGTTGTTTTACTCTATTACTGCAAACCAAGTCTGCCCTAAGACACAGCCAAAGAAAGGGGATTCCTGGCAGCAAATTACCCAACTACAAACTGGTAAGTGTTGGCAGCGCATACAATATAGCTCAGTCTGAACCAGTCTGAAACTAGTGTCAGGAGCATAAGAGATTTTGTTTTCAATTTGCTCGTGGGATGTCGGCTGGGCAGCCCATCCCTAGCTGCCATTGAGAAGGTTGTGGTAGGCTGCCTTCTTGAACCAATGCAGTCCACTTGCTGTAGATAGACACATAATGCTGTTAGGGAGAGAATTCCAGGATTTTGAACTGGTGACATTAAAGTAACAGCAAGATATTTTCAAGTCAGGGTGGCGAGTGACTTGGAGGGAAACTTGAAGGTGGTGGTGTTCTCATGCATCTCCTGTTCTTGTCCTTCTAGATAGAAGTGTTCATGGGTTTGGAAGCTGGCTGACTAAGGATCTTTGGTAAATGTCTGCACTACATCTTGTAGATAGGACACACTGCTGCTACTGAGCGTCAGTTGTGGATGGAGTGTGGCACCAATCAAACAGGCTGCTTTGTGGTGTCAAGCTTCTTGAGTGTTGTTGAAGTTGCATTCCCATCCAGGTAATTGGGGAATGTTCCATCACACTTCCCACTTGTGACTTGTAGATGGTGGACAGGCTTTAAGGAGTCAGAAGGTGAGTTACCTGCTGCATTGTTCTTTGGCTTTAACCTACTCCTGGAACCACTGTGTTTATATACAGAGTCTAGTGGAGTTTCTAGTTAAAGGTACCTTACACCACCCCCCCACCCCCACCACCCCAGGATGTTGACAGTGAGGTTTCAGTGACAATAATGTCATTGAATATCAAGAGATTATGGTAAGATGGTCTATTATTAGGGATTCTCATTTCCTGGCATTTGTGTTGCTTGCCAGGAAATTTTACTTGCCACTTTTCAGCCAAAGCATGAATATTGTTCAGATCTTGCTGCATTTGGACACAATATCTGATTCACAGTATCTGAACAGTTATAAATGGTGCTGAACATTATTCACCAATGATTACATATCCCGACTTCTGACCGCATAATGGAGGGAAGGCCATTAATGAAGCAGCTGAAGATGGCTAGTCTGAAGATCTCTTGCAGAGATATCCTGGAGCTGAGTTGTTGTTCAAATCTGTTCTTATTTTCTCTCATGATACATTATCTCAACATGGAAATGGAAGAAACAATGATAATATTTGCTAGGGGTACCGTTATGTGGGAGTAATAATTGTGAAGCTTTCAAAAGATTACTTGTATGCCAAAAAGCATTAAGCAGGAAATGATAGACAGAACCAAATGATCCCCCAACTTACAGATCTCAATTAAGTTCTGCAGTCCTGCCATATCCAGTCAGAAGTACCTTTACTGATACTGTCATGGAAAAGAGTTATTTTATGTTGATCAGAAAGAAATGTAATACTGCAATCAGATAGGCACTAGCAGAGTCTATAGCTGGAAGTACTGGTCTTGAGGTCTTTCCTTCCCAAATAATTGAGATTTGGGCCAGTCCATTTCATGTCTTGACATTTATGTGTGAAACCTAGTTTTAGACAGTTTAACATTGCTAGATATCCATTATATGAGCTGATAAAATCAATTTAGATCTCAACTTCTAAATTCCTTCTATGCTCAAGTAAACCATGACATAGAGTCAGAGTTATACAGCACGGAAACAGACCCTTCGGTCCAATATGTCCGCACCAACCAGATATCCTAAACTGATCTAGTCCCATTTGCCAGCATTTGGCCCATATCCCGCTAAACCTTTCCTATTCGTAAAATAATCGTGATCCCCTTTGAACACACTGGTCAGTGTTTGCATGAATACTACCAGAAGAAATACTCCAAGCACAGTTTAACTGTTTGCCAGGCCTTTCCAAAATGTTTTACTGCTGTGCCTTCTCAAGCTTGCAAAATGCAGAAGGAATTTTTGCTTTGTACATCATTTATAGTAAATCAGCTGATGGAAGAAATGGGAAAAAAATGTGGCATTAGTAGAATGCAGGACATTGGTCCTTACATCTAGCTCAGCCTTCTGTACTTGAATTAGACTGTACACTCGAGCACCTTCCTCTCCACACACCATCTTCAGTTCTTCTTTATTAAGAGAAAATATCTGTGCTCCTGTCAGTATACCCAGACCAGCCACTGTCCTGTTTTTGGAAAAAAAAGAGTTCAGATTAAAGGGATCTGTATATTTCCCTCACATTGTCTACAGTTCAAGGCAAATCAAGGCCAAAGAAGCATGAGAGAATGATGACTATTTAATGCAACATTACATCAGGTCATATTTATCACATGATACTACATCATTCTTCATGTTACATTTCAGAAGTACTGAAGGCTTAGTCTCAGAACGTAGGAGTACGTTCCAGAAGCAGTGAAGGCCTGAGCCTTCAGCAGCCAGGACACCACTGAGAATGGTGAACCCATCCGCAAAGTGACTGTAGCGCAGTTGTGACTAGGCTTATGGGAAGACCATAAAGTCTTTGTGGAGGGCTGACCTCAATCCGGCCTACCAGGAGGTGACCTCCACAAGCTGGTATAGTTCCCAACATCCTGGAGGATCTACTGGTCAACAATAGGCCTCACAAGGGCATTTAATTCCCTTAGGTACCCACTGCTTGCTGGTCGGTAGTCCTTCATTCTACTTCCAGAAAAATAACCAGGAGGATAGATGGTGCTTGTAAGTTTGCACGCCAGCCAATGGAATTAATCCATCTGCATGTGCACTCCATACTTGGTCCATCTCGGAGCAAAAGTACTGCTCAAAATTGATTCGCTATTTGATCCAGCCCTCCGTACCAGTCCAAATATAGGTTTGATTTTACCTGCTCCTTTTTATATTTCAAAACTGTAATCTTTAAGTAGATCTCATTGAAATAGGGCAAGTTAAGGTCATTGAAAAAAGATCCTTCAACTGATTACATTAAAAATTAATCTGTTTTCTGCCCAAGAACTGTAAGACAGGAGGATAGAAATTACTGTTAACATTTAACATTTGTCTGTGACATCCCCTGCCATCCAGTGCAAATAAATGTATAGTTGCATCTACTAGTAAAAATGTGACCATAAAACATAAAAATCACTAAGCATTTTTCTTTTGCAATCTAGTCAGTGGTTTATAGTAGAACTATATGGTGCCATCACTAGAAAAAAGCTAAATTATCCAATAATATGACTTTTTCCAAGAATAGGCACAAGTCACTGGCCACTTGGATGTTTCCTTTCTTCCTGGTGGTGGAAATTGAATAAAGAGTTGTACACTTGTTGTCTTTCAGTGTCTCACATACCTGCACACACACGCACCTACACACACACCATGGGTGCTGGGGAAAATATATGCACTACCGCAGTTAGGCAGTAGGGTGGGGGTAAAATTAAAAAAATATCTATAACTAGGAGATTTAGAGTTTCCTCACTTTAGGGTACTGACTCTGTTCTAGCAACAAAGAAAAAAAAATAGGCACAAGGAGTTGGATTTTTTTTTGTCAGGTAGACCTGACTGTTTTCAGTGTTAGATTTCAAAGCTATCCTTCAGTTATTAATTGATGCCACATTTTTTTTTTTGTGGAAATTGAACACATGGACAGTGCAGATGGGGCTGATTTATGTTACAAAGTTACTGGATTAGAATCAATCAGTTGATCTTCTCTTGTTCATTTTGTATGCTTATACGTAGTAGGCAATCATGTTAAAATATTACTTACGCTTTGCTGAAGCTTTTTGCTTCCAACCAGGATTTGACATCATCTGAGTTAGATTCATAACCTAGTGGTATTTGAATGGATGACTGCTTTGGGACCATAAAATTGCGAGAAGGTGGTTTTGTTTTGCTCGCAGTTATTAAATGTAAAAGTTCATCATTCACTTCATCCATCTGTGTCATTATGTCTGTTTTTAAAAAAAACAAAACCAACATTTTTATTTAAAAAATGCTTTCATAACAATAATTGCTTTTCCTACATGGACCCCTAAATCTTTAGAATGCCCAGTCTTCTTAGGAGCGTCACCATTTCAAAAACACTCAAATGTTTTTCTTCTTGGTTCAAATTGGTTGATCTGAACTTATTTGTGTTGAACTCTACTTGCAAGTTTTGCCTGGAGGTCCACTGAAGATGTTACCTACGAGGGTGACAAAAAGTCTGGAAATGAACCTTCCCAGCTCAGCGAACAAACCCTACATCCAGAACCTCAACCTGAGCTACAAATCTTCTCAAAACTCACCACTGAGAACAATGAACCCATCCACAAAGTGACTGTATTCTAAACAAACTATTTACTATGCCATCAATGATTATGGAATTGGCAAATTTATTCCCATATGATGTAAGACGAGAACTGGGCCATTCAGCCCATCAAGTTTGCTCCACCAATCAAAGAGATCATGGCTGATCTGATAACCCTCATTTTCACTTTGCTGCCTTTTCCCGATAACCCTCTTATTCTCTATCTCAGCCTTTAATATTCTTAACAATCCATGTTCGACAGCCCTCGGAGGTAAAGAATTCAACAGGTTCATTACCTTTGGAGAATAAATTTATCCTCACATGAGTTTTAAATAGATGGCCCTTTAAACTGAGATTATGCCCTCTGGTCCTAGAGTCTCCCAAAATGGAAAACAACCTTTATACATCTACCATGTCAACACCTCCAAGGATCCTGTATCTTTCAAAAGCTTGCCTCTTATTCTAAATTCTAATGAGTCCAGGCCCGAACAACTCGAGCTCTCCTCATGAGGGGATCTCTCCATACCCAGTATCAACTGAGTGAAACTTCTCTGGATTACCTGCATTATTAGTATATTTTGCTTTTGATAAGGGGCTCAAAACCTTTCACACAATGTTCCAGCTATGTTATTGTATACTTTTCCAAAATCTCTCTATTTTTAAAATCAATTCCCTTTGAAATAAAGGCAAACATTCCATTTGCTTTCTTCATTACTTGCTGAACTTGGATGCTAACCATCTTGTGATTCATGCAAGAGGAGTCCGAAGTCACTCTATTCTGTTGCAGTCTGATTTTACAGTCTTTCTCCATTAAGATAATATTCAGCTCCTGTATACTTCCTGCTAAACTGCATAACATCACATTTTCCTAAGATAAATTCCGTCATATTTCCCAAGATTTTGCATAATCATTATGCAAGTCATTCATAAACATACTGAATAGTTGAATCTCCACACAACTCTGTCAATCTCTGGTCAATCCATCCAATTTGCATGCTCACCTATTTTCTCTACTCTATGTCTTCTATAACTTAACCTGTCTTCTAATCAGGTCAATAAATCACCAACATGATCTAGACTGAGTGACTGCCCCGGGTGCAAGAGGAACAGTTTCACTTTGAAATCAGATCTGATTGAAGTGTTGTCCAGGGCAAGGAGAGAAGCATGTCAAGATCGGAGTAGTGCTAGAAAGCACAGCAGGTCAGGCAGATCCAAGGAGCAGGAAAATCAACTTTTTGGGCAAAAGTCCTTCATCAAGAATGAGGGCTTCAGACTTGATGAAGGGCTTTTGCCCGAAACATCGATTTTCCTGCTCCCCGGATGCTGCCTGAACTGCTGTGCTTTTCCAGCTCCACTCTAATCTGGACTCTGATCTCCAGCATCTGCAGTCCTCACTTTCACCAAGGAGAGATGCATTCCCAATCTCTAGTCACCATAACCCCATATGCAGGCAACCAATCCTGTTCCCAGATGTCTCAGTAGCACCTCAGTCTCCACCTATCTCATCCCAATGTCCTGGCCTCCTAGTTACCTACAAACTCTGGCAACAATCAGTGCTCATTACACCTCGTGAAACTTTAACACATTTTGATCCTACTCTGTGAAAGCCCCACAAATCTACTGTCCAACTGCCTGGTGACATTACTGAAATCAGGAGCATGCTGTGTGGCAGAGTACAGGAACTGGCATGTACCACAGCATTCCTGACGATCACCCTTGACAACAAATGATTAAGACTCTTGGAGCAAACAATAAATGAGGCCCTGTAAAGGAAGTGCTTTACAAGTTTTTAGAAGGCTGCACCATAGCATTTTGCTATCAAAGAAAATTGATTTTCTTAAAAGCAAAATAAAACATCTTACTATATTGACTGCACAAGTTAGTCAGCTTGTCTATATCTCTAAATAATCATATGTTTTGAAATATGTCATCACCTGAGGAACAGATTAATTGGTCCCAAGATGATAAAGCAGGAAAATGGGACCAACTGGATTACTCTACAGACAGCTGGCATTGACTCAATAGACTGCACAGCTTCCTTTGGCATTGTACATAACAATGATTTATAACACATGAAAAATGAATTATGATGGCTGTAGTACATTTACTTAATTATGCATAAACCACTGCTTCCTGATGTGTATTTAATTTATTAAATTTGGAGATTTAAACAAAACATTTTCATTTTTGCCTAGCTCATTCCTGATATCATGATTTATTGATGAAATGCTATAGAGTGACACCATGCCAAACCAAAATACTCAAAGACTTTCTTGAAGACAAGTCCTCATTTTCACTTCTCAAAGGGTCTCTTCTGGATATTGGCAAATTCCCAGCTGAATGTCTGACCTCAGAAATATCACATTATTTTTCTGGCCACTTTGCGTTCTGCCTTCGGGCATTATTTTTTCAGGAAGGAGACAACCTCATGAGCACTGGTATTTCTTACACAAGTGACCATTTTTAAAACATGATCCCCAACAGGGAGTGTTGTTAGATTATTCAATTGCAGGAAGCATTACTCCTGAGCAGTGGAGACAGGACAGCAACAAGATAGGGACAGGATGCAGAGCATAACTAAGAAACAGGAAAGCATGGTGTAGCTACATGCCAGGGGATAGTTTGATGGTAGAGTGCTAAGGTTTGAAATCAAAATGATTGGCCTTTCAAATAATTGAGCAAAATAATTGAAGATAAGTTGTCCAATTTTTAATGTTCCTCTAGGGAACCCTGAATGCTGTTGGCAAATCTTAGAACTCCAGAAAACTGGTGAGCATCATTTTCAACCAGCTTAAAACTGCAATCAAAGTTTGCACATTTACTTGCTGGCTAGGTCTTGCTGTCAGATGTGTAAAATCAGGTGATTGTTATTGCTTCTCTGTCTTTCATGTCAACTATTTCAGGATAGTTTCATTACAAAGTAGACATGGGAAAGTCAGTGCAGGAGTAGGCCACTCAATGCGAGCGCGACATGGTGGCTCAATGGGTCTCACTGCTGCCTCCCAGCTCCAGGGACCCGGGTTCAATTCCAGCCTCGGGCAACTGACTGTGTGGAGTTTGCACATTCTCCCCGTGTCTGCTTGGGTGTACTCCAGTAGCTCTGGTTTCTTCCCACAGTCCAAAGATGTGCAGGTCAGGTGAATTGGCCATGCTAAATTGCCCGTAGTGTTAGGTGCAGGGGTAAAATATAGGGGAATGGGTCTGGGTGGGTTGCTCTTTGGAGGGTCGGTGTGGACTTGTTGGGCCGAAGGGGCTGTTTCCACACTGTAGGAAGGTGTGCATCCTTAACATCAGCCTCATTAATTATTATTATTAAGGAGATGCATCAGTGAAATGATAGTGAAACCTACTCTTTATTAAAGAGATACTTACGTTATGATGTGGTTTTCCTATAAATTTATATTAGAGTTGATGACTTTTTTTTACTTACGGTCCTTGTCTCTTGAGTAGGGCCTGTTTGCTAGTCCTGGTAGCTCATGGCTTCCATGTCTCACATGGCCAGGACCGGTAAAGGGTCCAGGTGAAATGTAGCCTGGCGTATTAGGCCCGGTTCCTCTTGAACTCATTTCTCCTTTGTATCGTTGGCCACTCTTAAATAAATTAAGTGTTGATAAAGTATTAGCTTCTTTGTCACAATATTATCTGAATTACTGACCTTTGGTACAGTAGGAGATGACAGAATGTCAGGATATCAAATACAGAACTTTCCTGTGCCACCAAAATGCCATCATGACCTGAAGAAAGCATGAAGCAAATAATAGTATTCCTCCAGACCCCACTCTCCCAAATTCACTTTGTAATTTATTCTACCACAGATTCCACCCTGGAAACAGATCTTTTATAAAAAGTGACTAAATATAGATAGGTATGACATGCTAAACTCTACATAAATCCAACACCCCACAAATAATGGTGCTACAACAAACCGTGTAGATACATATATATTAGGCAATTGCCATGACACATCCTATTACAGTCACTTGTCCCTGGGAGAATGTCTAGAACGAGCATTTAAACAAGACGCCTCATTGCAGAAAATTTCTGCATTCTTGGGGGTGCAAAGGGAATAATATAAAACATACAATTATTGTGAAGTTTCTCACTGGTCCCCACAAGAAACTAATAATTCATCTAACATTACAGATTCATTATTCAGTATTGATTAAGTTGGACTAGTATAAAAGACGATCTTTTGATTACAACAACATTATTAATAATGCACAGCCTGAACCATATCTTTGAGTGACGTTCTTGTGCAGTATCATTTACCTGGCTGTAAAGGTAGTCAGACTGGGCGGGGATGGCATCGATATTTACTACACTCAGCATATTAAACGGGACATAGCCAGTCTCTCCAAATTTGCTCTTCAGCTTCCACCACTGCTTGTTATCTTCCACTACCTGCAGGGAGAGAGTCAGGTGTTTAGATTGTTAACAGTTTTGATTTGGAGCTCTTGATGATTTAACACTTTAATTTTTCACTTTGGTCTCATGCAAATATTGCAGTGCTCAATCAACTTAATATGTTCCAGCAAATCTTAAAGTGGCTCAAGGAACAGCACCAAAACTTTCAGTTGGGCAGTTGACAGACTTCTAGCCTCAGTATCGAGTTCAGACCATAATCTTTCCTGCACTCTCCTGCGAACTCCCCAAGCCTGTTTTCTCTCTGATTCTTGGTAGGTTTTAGTCTTCGTTTTGTTTTTGGATAGAGGTTGTTTGCTGTTCTGCATTTTGACATCCAAGAAGTAAATCTTTTGATCCTTTTCACATATCACTCCCTTTGACTATTCCCACTGTAAAATCAACTTTTTTGGGGGACTATGGCTGAAAAGCAGGAAAATATACTACTCTAAATTAAGGAAGCTGTCTCTGAAGGTGTTTGTACTTTTAAAAGAAAAAGTACTGGAACATATTGAGCATTACCTTATTCAGGCAGTGAGGCAGAATTCCAGACAAATCAGCACTGCTCGTACGTGTGCAAGGTAACTCTACCTAGAGATAGTGCTTTTGATTGGCTTTTCAACTAGCACCAGTTGTAGTAGGTTCAGGGGTGCTCATCATAGTAACAATCTCATGATTGGTGACTAGGCAGGTGCCTATAGCCTGGTGCATGGACAAGAAAACAGAAACATCCAGCTTACAAAGACAATGGTTCCACCTCTCTTGCCTATGCAGAAGAAGAAAATTCCTAGTAGCTAGCTATTCTCCCTCACCTTTGCTCTGCAAGCTGTCCTTTCTGTAAATCATTTTCAAAGGAAAAACAGAAAACTACCTTCAGAGACAGTGTACAGACAAATTGTCAAGCAGTGACTGAAAATCAACATCCCACAATCTTGTATCCTCAGCAAAGAATCGAGAAAGAACCATCGGTGATTTGGAGTGGTGTCAGAACTCTGCTTTCTCTGACTGACCCCACCTTTCGTATACATGTCTTTTTTTCTCATGTCTGTGTCCATAATTATGAGAAATTTTTAAAAAGGTGTAAATTGTACAGTTCAAGTTTAGCAATTCAATTCCTCTGCATTTTTCTACTATTTTGGGTGACAGTTTGATTACAATAAGTAGCTATTCTCTTATTGCAGATGAAAGAAGGTGTACATATTCTTTTAACCCAAATTAGATAGCTAGGTAGAATTGGATAATTTGTCCATCTCATCAAATTCTCAAATTTGCGATGACTTGGGGAATATTACAGCTTGACTTCTAATGCGCTATTCCCAGTGAGTAATGACACCATAAATGCTACTAGCATTTAATATGTCCCCATCTTCTGCCCTATCACAGACACTCTCCTGTGTTTTTCTTCCCAGCCTCCCCCATTTCACTTCTGTAAAAACTCTACTGCTCTAACTTTTTCTACTTCTGATGACAGGTAATGGCACAGAACAGCAACAAATTACTTGTGCAGACTTCTCTCAGTGGATTGATATGCACTTGTCCAGGTACTAAATTACTCACATTCGATGGGTCCTTGTTTTTAAACATATCTTGAGTAAATAGGAGGCATAATATTAAATAATAATTAGTATTAAACACACGCATACAATAAATAGAGAATGGTTTATCACCTCCAATATCTCATCTTTTAGGACAGAGAGTTCATTGGCATTCCTTGCCACAAAATCATATACTATTCGAACATATCTTTTCTGTTGTTGGATTCCTTGTGCCTCGTAATTTCTATTGGAAAAGAAAGAACCATTCTAAACAACACATGCAATATTTTAGTGAGGACAGATAATCATTTACCAAAAAAGAATTTTAAAAGACAAGAAAGTCTGGAGATCTTTCTTCCCCTATGTGGTTGTGGGTATGAGACATTATACATTTGTTTTATCACTAGCCCTTCAATAGGAGGTTGAAGCTGTAATCAGATATATAGATAGCAAGCTATAGTAAAAACTGGTCAATACTATTCAAATGTCCTCAAACCTACCCGAAAATTCTCTGTATCTGGCATTGGAGGCAAGCTTTCATCAGGATCAATGACCTACTGGTTATAGGACTCAGTTGCCAACTTGGCTACACCAAGCATGACTCCGAATGAGAAATTTCAAAACCCACAAAATTAAATGTTCTGTTCCTGGTGCTGAGTCTTTTGGTCTTCACCAATATAACTATCTTGACAATAAGTTAACGATTGCCTGAATAACCATTGTAATAAGAGGCCTTTTCCCAAAGAAGGTTTAAATTCAAGTTTATTTTTCCCATACTCTTCCATATGCTGTGTTTCACTTTTTTTTCCAGTAAAGATCCTTCACTAATCACTGTTTTATCCACAAAAACTGAATATCATCTCTGTTTTGTAATATGTAATAGCCAGCCTGTTTAAGGGAGTTCAAGAAAAACATCTCAATTCTTCTACCAAATCCCAGCCATTCAGAACACACTGCTACATATATAATGAGTCCATACCTTATATTCACTTCTAGTTACGTGCTAGATTCAATACCATACTTTAAATCCAGATGCCATCTATATTTATTGATGTGATGGCTAGATCATATACAATTAGAGTGGTGCAGTGTTTTCAGAAAAATACCTCAAATAGAAGTATTACTAACAGAATAATGTTTTTGGTAAACACACCTCATCTATCTGTAAGAACATTAGGCTGATATTCAATACACTGTTCCAGTGACAATTTCTCAATTGCCAAAATAAAATTGTAGGTTTGCTAATGGCTTTTTCATGAAATGGAGGAAATCAATTTCTGTAATCAATTAATCTGGTATCAAACTGTGTAAACTTAACTGCTGTATGCTATGCTTTCTAATACGAAGTTAAAAATCACACAATATCAGGTTATAGTCCAACAATTTTAAGTGGAAGCAATAGCTTTTGGAGCGCTGCTCCTACAACTACCTGGTGAAGGAGCAGCGCTCCGAAAGCTTGTGCTTCCAATTAAACTTGTTGGACTATAACCTGGTGTTGTGTGATTTTTAACTTTGTACACCCCAGTCCAACACCGTCATCTCCAAATCACTTTCTAATACTAGGCAGACTAATCTTACTGCAATTGTTATGCGGATATGATATTACACTTCTGATTCCTCACACTCCTTCAGTTCATTTCATCTAACAATGAATGCAGTTTAGGTTATATCAGAACCAACAAGTAACTGACTTTCAACTTGTTAGAAGGTGGTAAAACTAATTGTGTATCAGTGCCTACTATCAGATAGGCAGTTGAGACAGGCATTAATACACTTGAAACGTACCCCAAACATTGTAGTCATAAGACTGGCTGAATTCCTTGCGGGGGACCAGCTAACCTGAGCAACTAAATCTTAGCTTTGTTTGTTTAGGCAAGATAATGCACCATGGGAATATATTAAGTGAGTCAATTCCTTTCTTTTGCACTGGCATAATTTTCAGCAAGGGAGACAGGCCAGTGATTGGACATCCAGGTCAATTTTTCTTTTCTTACCATTAGCATTAAGACTAATTGAAGCCCTTTCTGGATTAGTTTAGCTAGCTCAGTACAGAACCTCTGTTTCACATAACTTAGTACTACACAGGAAGACCATATTCAACTTGTCAAACTGGATTAAAGGTATTAGCTTACCACTACTTTTATGGCAATATACCATGTTAGTTAATCTTTCTTCATTTAGTCACTGTAACTAATTGTGGGGCTGTGGAAAACTGATTCGTGAAGTAAACCAGCACCAGCATGCAGAGCACCATTAATCAACTACAGGCAAATGAATGAAATCCAACCATGATTAACAATTTGGCAGATTATACATGCTTCTATTTTAATAGAACATAAAGGCTAAATTGTCCCTTGGGTGCTTTAGGATGCAAAGTTTGAAAATGTTTAGACTCCTGTTTTCAAATCTGCATCAAAAGAGATTTCATTTTCCAATGGAGTTGCTGCAAATTGATAGATTCTAATTGTTAGCGGTAAGGCAACTTTGTTATTGAGCTATTATTTTCCTTTGTATCATTGTTGGCCAAATTGCATCATTCACTGACTGTCATTGAGAGGCTGGATAAGCTACCTCAGGACTCAGTCAATGCTGCTTGTCAACATGTGAAGAAGAGCAGCAATGAAAGAACCTTCCTATAGAGAAGCACCTCTGCACTTTCCTGCAGAGATCAATAACTGCAGCAGTAGGTGTCAGGTGTCAAATGGCATCTCGGTTTATGAGTTGGTGCTCCAGTTCATCACAACAGCATTTCAAAATCTCTCCGAAGTATATTTTGTTGCCGTATCGAAGGCACTTCCTAATGTGAATTTTGATAATTTTCAGAAATTAACGTCTAAACTATGTATTTGGTTGCTAGACTTTGCATGTTATAGCAGTTGAAAGGACATTTTTCACCTTATCCACATGATGACAGAAATCAGGTGGAGAATTAATACTCCATTTATTTACCCAACATTTAGCCACTAGGAGCTGAAAATTTGATTACACACAAGAGCATTGTCAAACAGGTTATGGCACTGAATCAAACAAGGAAAGAATAATTCAGATAATTAAAAGCTTGGTCAAAGAGAAGAGGAGATGTTCCAGTGCTTAGGGCCAAGGCAAATAAAAATACAGCCACCAATAGTGAAGCAATTAAATTTGGGGATGCCCAGGAGACCACATTTAGAAGTTGAAGTCACAAAGCTCTTGTGATTCAAAAAACATTTGAGTCAATATATTGTGACATTACAGAGTAATGGACATTTTTATTCAATTAACTCTTGAAATTCACAACAATAAAAAGAAAATCAAAGTTACAGACTTAGAAAGCTGCAAAAAAGATCAAATTAAGAAATCTGTTAATTTTATGGATCACAGAGTCTTTAGATATTGACCCATTGGAGAATATTAATACAGAGAAGTTCTCCAGACTGTTTTAAGAGCAGAAGAGGAGGAGAAAGTAAATTGTACCAGTTCTCCACAGCATGCT